>NW_026555340.1:10224785-10253034 GCF_029017545.1 Prosopis cineraria | reverse complement strand
CTACATACATGCAAATATGTCAAACAAGTAGATTTAATTGTAAAATTTGTAAGGAACTTAGTAGAATTAATACATATTTTCTCTTATTGCTCTGAAGATGTTATTGATCCTCCAGAGTGGCATGATGGGCCAAGTCCACTCCTTACTGCTCAACCTATTCTTTGAATTAGTCTCAGATTTCTTTATAAAGGACAGTTTGCTAAAGTTCCTTCCAGTTATCTTCACTCATCCAGTAGGTGATATTCCCTTTTCCTTGAATGGTCTTCCTTGCATTATAAAGGACGTTTTCAAGAAACCTCGACCAATAGACTTCTCATAAAGTCCATTATCTCATTATCAAACCTATCCTCCCAAATATATACTTTCTAAGATACAAAGACAAAATTGAACAAATTAGGATAAACTTGAATAACCAAGATTTTCAACTAAATAGTAATTTGCATTACTTTGAAAAGAACTTAATAATAATAATAATAATGTTTACCTTGAACTCTCCAAACCAACGTTGCTTAACCCTCAAATGGTGTTTTATCCCAAGTAATCCATGGTCCTCCAAAAAACTTCTTTATTATACATGACAATATACGCAGAGCATTATGGATGTTTAGATTTAATATAAAAATATAAAGAAACAGATACTAGAAAAACTTATCAATTTTATTTATATGATTATTTTTGGTTCTAAGTATATGCGCCCATCTGCAAACTTTCGATAGAGACTTTATTTTTTTGTCTATTTGACTCAATTTGTTGAGTCTCATTAGAAGTGGATATATCATTTTCAATATGTGTCTTATTTTCAATATGCCTCTTATTGAATTGCATGATCAGTTGGTGGTTCCTCAATGGATGGTCTTCCTTCATAGGTGCATGTTGTACAATGGTTCTTGCTCTGTGGATGCATTCTCTATAGGTGCTTGCCTCTATGTCAGTACCACACTCTAACATTTTGCTGATGAATGCTTAAACTTCTTGATACTCCAAATGATCTAATGTTTTGCTTTAATTACCCCTTGGCAACCCTGTAACATTATAGATAGAAAAATTTCAAAATGAAGAAAATAATACTAATAAGCAAGTTAAAATTATAATAAAATAATTTAGTAAAAATGTCATAATGATCAAATGCAATAAAATAATGCTAGCATTTACAAACCTAAGCTTCATCTTCCTCTTCAGTATTTGATTCATCACTTTCAATACTATCACTCTCACTAAGTTCATCTTCCTCTTCAGTTTTGAATTCCTCATTTTCAAAGCTCATCTTCCTCATCTAACTTTCTAGTTCATCAATATCATTTGTTTCATACTGTAATCTCACCTCATTTTCTGTATTTCAAGTTCTTCACTACCCCCTTCACAAAGATTATTAATTGCATCCATGCTTGTGTCATCAATCCCATATCATCTTCTTGGAAGGCTACTTCTGGTGCATTTATCATACTCCTTGCTTTTATTTTACAAACAGCCCACCAATCAGCCTATCCCTCTTCTTACTAGCATATTCTCCAAAATAAACGTTGAGCTTGTTGAGCAAGTGCAAATGGTTCATACTTTGAAAATGTTTTCTCTTATTGATCTCAACTAGGCCATAACGACTATGAACCTTGCACCCCCTATTTAATTAGGGATCAAACTAATCACACTTAAACAATACCGCTCTAGTTTTCTTAGAGGTTGGATTAGAATATTGCAATTCTATCACTTCTTCCAACAAACCATAATAGTCATATTCAAACTCATTATAATTTGTTCCCTTAATGCACAATCCACAGTTCATGGTAGATTTTGATGAGTTGTAAGCACGTGTGTGAAACTGATATCCATTGACAAAATATTGAGACCATGTATGTACTTCTCTAGATGGCCCAAAAGCTAGATCCTTTATACGAACATCATCTACATTGTTATTTGGGTCAAAAACATAAGCATAATAAAACTTGTCAATAAGCATATCACACAAACTAAAAGGGCATGTATTAAAATATATATGTTCATGATACTTACATATTCTTTCAACCACTTTGCAAATTCACTATCTATCTTAATCTCTATATCCTCATTGGTTGCATTAGGTATTCTTTTCCTAAGTTGTTCTTCAAATATTCTACAAGATGGCAATGATTACCAACATTAGTAAAGCAAATTGTCATTTAAAAAATGCATAAATATCTTAAAGTGATTGAATTTACCTAAAAATGGTTGGATTTCCTCACAATTAAGCAGAACATATATAGAAGCTGCATTAAATTCATCATTTGTCAAAAATCATGTTTTTCCTTTTCCTGCTGTGCGACTAGGATGTCTGAATATAGAAAGGCATCCATCTGGGCAGTCAACCTCACTATGATCATCATTTCGATCAATTTTGTTTAGTTTTGTTTGAACATGAGGTTCAAAGTAATGAGCACAGAATGTAGATGTTTCTTCCATAAGGTATGCTTCAAAAATTGACCCTTCTATGTGAGCTTTATTTTTAACTTTTTTCTTCAAATGATGCAAAAACCTACATAATAATTTTTCTATTAAGTATTCATTTATATAATAAGTAAATTTAATCACAAAATATATTTTATAATTTACCTTTCAAATGGATACATCCATCGATACTGAACGGGTCCACCAACTCTTGCTTCATAAGGTAAGTGAATAGGCAAATGTTTCATGAAGTCAAAGAAGGCTAGAGGAAAGAACTTTTCTAACTTGCAAATAGTTACAACAATATTTTCTTCAAGCTTTTGCATTTGCTCCACTATTATAATTGTTGAGCATATGTCTTTAAAGAATAGACTTATTTCTGTAAGGCATTCCAAATAGCCTCAGGTAATAAATCTTTAAAGGCAATTGGGAGCAATCTTTGTAAAAATACATGACAGTCATGACTTTTCATCCCTAACAATTTACAATTTTCCATGTCAACACATTTAGACAAATTTGAAGCATGTCCATCAGGAAGTCTTAAATTTTTAATCCATTCACATACCAACTTCCTTTGTTGCTTTGTCAAAGTGTATGTTGCTTTTGGCTTCATTGTCTTTCCAGCATTCTTAAACAATGCCAATTCTGGTCGGTTACAATAAGTAGACAAGTCCTCTCTAGCCTTTTCATTGTCCTTCGTCTTACCTTTAACATCCATAACAGTATTAAATATATTATCAAATACATTCTTCTCAATATGCATAACATCAAGATTATGGCGAATCAAGTTGGTATTCCAATAAGGCAAGTCCCAAAATATAGAACATTTAGTCCAATTATGTTGATGCCAAACCCAGGTAACTTGTAAGTTCCATTTTTCTCCATCATTCTTGGCAAGCAACAAACTTTTTCCCACAAGTCATCACTAGAAAATCTTTGAGGGATAGGAGATTTCTCATCACACCCTTTATAAAATGACTTTTTATCTCGATAAAAGGATGTTGTAGTGGTAAAAATTGACGATGACAATCAAAAAATGTCACCTTTTTTCCTTTTCCAAGAAGAATGATTTGCTGTACTCCATACAAATTGGGCATGACAAAATTCCATGCGTACTCCATCCCGATAACATGCCATAAGCAGGGAAGTCATTAATAGTCCATAATAGTGAAGCTCTCATATAAAAATTTTGATTCTTATATGAGTCATAGGTTAAAGCACCAACCTCCCACAATTCTTTCAACTCATCAATTAAAGGTTGCAAGTACACATCAATTTTTTGCCCAGGGCTCTTTGGGCCAGGAATTATAAGAGTAAGAAACATATATGGGGTTTTCATGCACATCCCAGGGGGCAAATTATATGGTGTAACAATTACAGGCCAACATGAATATGGATGTGCAGATTGCCCAAATGGAGTAAACCCATCTGATGATAAGCCTAACCTAACATTTCGAGGTTCTAAAGCAAAAGAGGGATAACATTGATCAAAATGTTTCCATGCCTCGCCATCACAAGGATGACACATGACCCCTGGCTCTCGCCTTGTTTTATGATGCCATACCATGTGCTCTGCTGTTTTCGAAGACATATAAAGCCTTTGTAATCTTGGAGTCAATGGGAAATAACACAGCACCTTGTACGGTATGTCTTTATTACTTCCATTATCTCTTTTTCTAGATTTAAAGCGATCATGGCCACACACCAAACATTCCCTCTTTCCTTATTCTCCTTATAGTACAGCATACAATCATTTCAACACACATCTATTTTCTCATACTTCAAACCAAGTTGTCCTACCATTTGTTTAGTCTTGTAATAGTCTTCAGGCAATTTTTCATCATTTGGCAACAATTCTTTTACCCATTGTAAAATACAATTATAGCAATTCCCACTCAAGTTAAACTCAGATTTGATATTTAACAATCTAGATATTGCTGATAATGGAGTGTGCCTACTACACCCTTCATACAGTGGCTCTTTAGCAGTTTCCAACATCTCATAAAATTTTTGAGCATTATGGCTTACAAGATCATCTAACTCTATATTAGTATTAGGATTGACACTAGGACCAACAACATCTAAAATCATGGTGTAATATGGGTTTTCTAAGATAACATCATCCCTTGTTTCATTAGCACCTTCAACTCTTTCTTCAATATCTCTAGCAACCTCAATCAACATTATCATAATGTAAAGGTTCCCCGTGATAACTCTATGGGTCATAATTAGGGACAAAACCATGACGATAAAGGTGAACCTTGACGATTTCATACTCTAAAAATTTCTTATTGTCACACTTTGAACACGGACACCTTATTTGGCCATTTGAGACTAGATTTGGTTGAGAAAGAACAAATGCCATAAATTGTTCTACACCATCTATAAACTTTTTGTTGAGTCCTTTTCCACTTTCGTCACGCCGACTATACATCCATATTCGATCATCCCTCATAGTCTTCTACATGATACCATGTAATTATTTAAGACAAAATAACTAATTAACATAACTAATTCAAGAAATAAGGTTTACTAAGTCTAAAACCAGTAAAGAGTTTAATATAGTTAAAAAAATAACACTCCTGGGATGACAATCAAATGGCCTAGCATCCAAAAACCATTAAATTGTAATCTACCAAGGAGCTCTAAAAATAATGGAAATTTTGCACATCAAATAGCACACATGTAGAACTATGAATATGAAATTTCATGGCAAAAATGTATTATCCAATGACCTTTTTTAAAACATTGAAAAACTGCTTGCATGTATAATTTGGTAACTTAATTAATTAGGCTTACTTGATAATAATGAAGTTATGCAAAGCTGCAAGATTTGTACCAATGTACTTCAAAGGATGCATAAAAGAAAAGAACAAAGAAAGAAAGAAATCAAGTTAAAAGCATATGGTGAATATAATTAATCAAAAAAGAAAAAGCTATGATTAAGTGGACATGAATATAATATAATTAGAAGCATATAATTAATTTTTAGCTGCAGCAAGGAGGACAAAAAGCTTGACAATTAATTGTTCATTTTAGCATTACATAAATTTAAAGGCAAGAATACTATAAGCCAAAACACACTTTTTGGTTTTAACCCCATCTCACTTGATTGTTTCTTCTCCATCCATGATGGTCACTAGCTAGAGCTAAGCATTACATTCAATGGGAATGAAAAAGTAAGAAAATGAGAAAGGTAAAAAACAGAGAAATAGAAGCATGATAAAGATATTACCTCAGCTTTGAAAGAAGAAAAAAGAGTTGTTAGCCTTTCAATTGCAGATTCAATGCATAACCTTCACCTTGGAATACATATAAATTAATATACAAATCATTAAAAACAAAATTTCCTTTGTTGAACTGACCCTGCGATTGACTACCAGAGCATATAATTAAATTTCAATAAATCCCACACCACAAAACAAAAGACTCCAAAACTAAGCACCATAAAAATATTATTAAATAAAACAAGTTGATGTGGTTTCGTTCCAAAGCAAGCTAAGAAAAGTCAAAATCCTCTTTTCCTTAGTGGCTTTATTATATTGGTCCATTCAAGTTATTGTATAAATTTAGGTCTCCCGAAGTAAAGCTAAAACTTTTTAGGCAAAGGGAATAAAGTTCATTGTAGTGTTTGGCAATCTATTAAATAATCTCATTATCCCTTCCCATAGTCTCGAAAGAGGAGTCCTAACACTAATAGAATCTATTCTTCAGGCATATTCAACAATTGAGAATAAGAAAATCATAATGAGAGCAAGAATACAGACAAAAGCAAAGTGGCAGGGGAAAAGGCTGTGAATTTTTTTTTCAAACCTAAACTATCTAAGAAAGCCCTTTTTCAAACCTACTCTCATGTTGAATCAAGAGAAATGTTTATTGTGCTCAAAAGGGGTCAAAGGCAAAGCGTACCTGAGTGAGGTGAGAAAGAGAAATTGTTGTGTGCTTGATTTCTTCGAGCATCAGTAGTAGAGCACTGGAGATGAACGGCAGGAGCCGAGCACGAGTTTAGTGATAATAGAATTGCAAAGGAGGGAAGGGTTTTAGTCTTAGGGTCTGATGGTGACTCTAAAATTATATTAATTTTCATGTTCAATTTTTTATTATATTATATTAGTAAAATTAACCTAATATTTTACCCATCTAAATGCATCTAAAAAGTAATCATAATTGGTATAAAATATTTATAACATTTAAAAGAAAATTTTTATCAATTATTAATAAATCATTTTAACATAAATATATTTTTATTTCCTATTTTTAACATTAATATCTTTATTAATAATATATTTTTATTTTAACAATACAATTAAATTAATTATCTATTTTATATTAACATAAATAATTAATTGTTATTATACTTTCACACTTAGTGACGGATATCCATAGGTCACTATTTATTAGTCACTAATTTTGTGATTGTTTTGTAAAATTGTGACAACTTTGAGCATCTGTCACAATTCAGTGACCGATAATTAGTGACCAAATTATATCCGTCACAAATTATAAACTTTTAAAAGAAATGTGACTGATATTATCATCCATCACTAATCTGTCACTAATCACTATAATTAGTGACGGATATAAAGTTGTCACTAATTATCCGTCACTAATATGATTTTTTCTAGTAGTGTTTGTCATGGAAAATGGAATTTTTATTTTGAAAGTGGTGATTTTCTCGCATGTTGGAAAATGGATTTGAGAGGGATTTTATACAAAACACTGGTTGCTAACGGCAGTTTCGTTAGCCCTTGGCGTGCCATAGTCGACCTAGCTAGCAGGGTGCTTATAGGAAGTGCTAGTCCTGTGCGATGGCCAACACACGTGAAATGGAGGGATGGTTATTCGTGAGCGTTGTACTCACACTTGATTTCGTGGGTTTGAGTCGCGTTTGGTTAACAGTACCCTCGTGGACTATGTGTCCACGTTTGTTTCGTGGCTTTGGCTGCGTTTGGTTACTTACCCTCATGGACTAGTGTGTCCACGTTTGTTTTGTAGCTTTGGCTGCGTTTAGTTACTTACCCTCGTGGACTGGTGTGTCCATATTTATCTTTGTGACATAAGCCGCGTTTGGTTATTTACCCTCGTGGATTATGTGTCCACGTTTGATAATTATTATGATAAGTCCCTATAATTATAATCTGATTATTTGGTGATTTTATATTTCATTGGTTTTGACTTAGCAACTTATTTATAAGTATTTATTTCATTTACATGCTTTCTTGAAATCAAGTGATAATAAAAAAATTTTATGATAATTCAATGATTTATGATTTTATTTAAATCTTATAGAGCTATTTCATTCCAAAGCTCATGGAAATTTTTTTATGGAAGAAGTTGCCTCTTTGGTTACATAATTATTTTGAACTTTTCTATTTATTCATGCTCAATTATTTATTGTTGGGACGATATTCACTAGAAAATTTATTTGGATTTCAGATTTGTTAGCTGATGCTGATCCTACCACCGACCTCGAAAAAGGGCAACACAGTTATACTGGGTGGAAAATTTTGCTTGATACTGTTACCTGTTTATATAAATATTTTAGTACTCATACATTTTAAATCTAGAAGAAAGATTAGTTGCTCCACATAGATTGTTGTTAGAATTTTATTGTGATCTATATATTGTTGCTAGCTGAAAGGAGTTAAGTTCCTGATTGATACTGTTTTTCTAAAAATTTTGTTGTAGAACTTTTGGGAGATTGTATTTACAGGGATGGTTTTTTCGAAATTAAAAAAAAATATTGAAGTCTTGTTATGACAATTAATATTAATAGTGTTAGAATTTCTATATAATTTGATTATTTTTAAAAAGGAAGGAATTTTTATTTTAAGGCTTATGGGAATGCGTGATGTAGTTTGTACCTGTGCCGGTCACTCTCTATTTTTTTGGGGCGTGACATATATCATTACTAATATTATGTTAAAGATTCCAAAATATTTTAACTTTTTATTTTTAATTATGTTAAAAAACTTAAAAGTATTAACTAGCCCTTGTAATTTAATTATCTACTCTCTCCCCTCTCATTTTTAGAAACTTTAAATAATTATGACAATATTGTGTTCATATTAATAAAATTTAAGGGGAAAAAGCATAAATCATGTTGAATAATTTATTTTTTAAATTATTTCCCTATTTCATTAAGTTTTTTTGTACACAAAAAAGATATCTACTCCAACCACCTAGGGTTATTCACCTTAGAGCAAAGGACATTAGAACCATAAATATATAAGAACTCATATTTGATTGAATTTGTTAGTTACAAAACTAATATTTTATTTAAGAACCATCAAGCTCCTAAAATTTTGTGAAATGACAATTAGGTCATCAATAATATTTTATGAGATGTACATTATAAGTATCGATTTAAATAATTATAAATTCAAATTTCTAATTACAAATAAAACATTTAAATTATTCATAGAGATCTTAGTTTGCAATTGAGATTCTCATTGATGCTGTCTAAATTAATATTTACAACTCTTTAGAAAATTTTGTCAGAAATTTAAATTGTCATTTATTTAATCTTTTTGGACTTTATTGTCATTCTCCTAATATTAAATTGAAGAGGGCATATCATGATTCAAAATAATTTGAGGATAAATATAGGTACTTGAGATTGCTCATAAAACTCAAAGTTGAAAGAAAAGCTCCACCAAAGTCTTGTTTTCGCTCAAATCCAACAATACTAAGTTAATGACAATGAATATAAAACGCAAACTTGAAGTAATAGCTTCCCTGAAAGGCCAAACTTGTGTTTTTATAGAAAACTAGCTTGGTTGGTCATTCTAGTTTCATTTTCCTAAATTGGTTTACGCATCTTTTTTATTTTTGTCCTTTATTGATGGGGTGGTCAAAGTGAAGCAAATTGTTATTTCTCCTAAGGCCATTATTATTATTTTCGTACAGCTCTTTATTTATTTATTTCTCCTAAAGGAGTAAAGGATTCAATTTCTTTATATATGCGGTTCTTAATGTAATGATAACAAAAGGTAATAAAACATCATATTTGTGTTCTATAAAGTGATTCTTATATAGTATATTAGCGTTTCAGTTGTTTTTTTCAGATAGGGAGAATGACAGTGTGTAGATGCTTAAAATAGAAAATTAATAACAATTAGATTTTAAAAAAACATCAAAAATTTATTGCAATTATTAATTCTAAAATATTTTACATCTAAAACTAAAAGGTATTATTTGTAACTGATACCCTTAAATTTAAATTGTTTGTCACATTTTTTTAAAAATATATTTAAAACTTAACTGTGATTATTAATTTGGTATTTTAAAATCTAACTATTATTTTTCCTTTCAAATATATTATAAAAACAATGGTCACTATCATAGTATTTTTCATTTTATTATTGTAACTCTTTTTTTCTTTTTCAAAGTTCCCTTGAGGTAGGTATAGTGTTAAGTGACCGTGAACATAAAATCTCCAAATGATCATTGGGAGATAGCAGGGAGGACCTATACTTACACGTTGACCACCGCCTTGAATCTTCCCGAATCATGTGCGAGTGTGCATGGTGTATGCAATGACATCACCTTTCACAAACACTTCTTTTCTATTTTCAAAATATATGCTTTAGTCTAATTTTTTCATATATCATTGGCAATATTATGTTGAAGATCCTAAAATATTTTAACTTTTTATTTTTAATTATGTTAAAAAAACTTAAAATTATTAATTGACCCTTGTAATTTAATGATCTACTCTTTCCCCTCTCATTTTAAGAATCTTTAAACAATTAAGTATGACAATATTTATATAAATAATTTAAAAATATTGTGTTCAAATTAATAAAATTTAAGGAAAAATAAGCATAAAACATATTGAATAGTTTATTTTTTTAAAGTATTTTCCTATTTCATTAAGTTTTTTTTTGTAGACAAAAAATATTAACTCCAACCACTTAGGGTTATTCACCTTAAAGGAAAAGTACATTAGAAGCATAAATATATAGGAGCTCATATTCAATTGAATTTGTTAGTTATAAAACTAATATTTTATTTAATGACCATCAAGCTCTAAAAATTTTGTGAAATTGAAGAGGGCATCTCATGTTTAAAATAATTTGAGATTGCTCATAAAATCCAAGGTTGAAAGAAAGACAACACTAAAAGCCTAGTTTCAACTCAAATCCAACAATTCTAAGTGAGTGATGAGGTTTGTGGAATCAATGCAACTTACCAATAAGATTGTTATAAGACAAGTTTAGAAAGGTAAGATTGCCAAGACTTTCAATCTGTGCTAGAATGGCTCCACTTAACTTGTTTCTACTCAAATCCAACCATTTTAATTGAGTGAGATTTTGAAGAGCTCCTATTTGAGTCATAATAGTATCTGTAATTTCAATTACAAACAATCTAAATTCTAAATAGATCTAGAATGACTAAATTTGTTAGTTATAAAACTAATATTTTATATAACAACCATCAAGATCTTATATAATATATTTCATCAAATATTAAAGGGAAAAAGACATAGTTAAGTCCCAAAGGAGGGAATTAATGACAATTAGGTCGTTAATAATACTTTTTTGAAATGTACATAGTAAATATCGATTTAAATACTTACACATTTAAAAGTTTTAACTACAAATAAAATATTAAAATTATTCATATAACACTTAGTTTGCAAATGAGATTCTTGTTGTAGCTATCTAAATTAATATTTACAACTCTTTAGAAACTTTTGTCAGGAATTTAAATTTTCATTTATTTAATCTTTTTGGAATTTATTGTCATTCTCCTAATATTAAATTGAAGAGGGCATATCACGATTCAAAATAATTTGAGGATAAATATAGGTACTTGAGATTGCTCATAAAACTCAAAGTTGAAAGAAAAGCTTCACCAAAGCCTTGTTTTCAATCAAATCCAACAATTCTAAATTAGTGAGAATGGTTATAAAACCCAAACTTAAAGTAATGGCTTCACCAAACTTGTGTTTTTATAGAAAGCTAGCTTGGTTGGTCATTCTTGTTTCATTTTCCTAAATTTGTTTACGTATTTTTTAATTATTGTGCTATATTGACGGGGTGGTCAAAGTCAAGAAAATTGTTATTTTTGCTAAGGCCATTATTATTATTTTCGTATAGCTCTTTATTTTTTTTATTTTTTATTTTTTTGCTTAGTTCTTCTCTCATGATTGCTAAAGTCATTGGCTATGGTCAACCAGGAAACTTCATGGAATGTAGTATCACGAATTCTGTTGGGAATAAAGGATTCAATTTCTTTATATATGGGGCTCTTAATGTAATAATAACAAAGATAATAAAACATCATATTTTGTGTTCTATAAAGTGATTCGTAAATAATATGTTAGCGTTTCAGTTGATTTTTTTTCAGATAGGGAGATTGACAGTGTGTAGGTGCTTAAAAATGAAAATTAATAACAATTAATTTAAAAAAAATATTGAAAATTGATTGCAATTATCAATTCTAACGTGTGTTACACCTAAAACTTAAAAATGTATTATTTATAGTTGAGACTCTTGAATTTGAATTGTTTGTATCGATATTTGCAACACAAGTTTTTAGAAAAATATTTAAAAATTAACTGTCATTATTAACTTAATACTTTAAAATCTAACTATTATTTTCCCTTTCAAATATGTTATAAAAACAATGGTCACTATCATATTATTTTACATTTTGTTATTGTAACTCTTTTTCTTTTTCGAAGTTTTGTTGAAGTAGGTAAAGTACAAAGTGACCTCGGACATAAAATTTCCATATGATCTTTGGGAGATAGCAGGTAGGACCTATACTTACATGTTGACCACCGCCTTGCATCTTCCTAAATAATGTGAGTGTGTATGGTGTATGCAATGACATCACTGCCCCCCGGGGGCGAACAAAAAAAAAATCACAAGCACTTCTTTCTGTTTTCAAAATCTATACTTTAATCTAATTTTTAAATATATTATTATCAATATTATGTTAAAGATTCTAAAATATTTTAAATTTTTATTTTTAATTATATTAAAAAATTTAAAAGTATTAATTGGCCCTTGTAATTTAATTGTCTACTCTCTCCCCTCTCATTTTTTCGAAACTTTAAATAATTATGACAACACTTAGATAAATAATTTTAAAAAATATTGTGTTCAAATTAATAAAATTTAAGGAAAAATAAGCATAAATCATGTTGAATAATTTATTTTTAAAATTATTTACCTATTTCATTAGGTTTTTCTTTTTTACACAAAAAAGATATCAACTCCAACCACTTAAGGTTATTCACCTTAAAGGCGAAATACATTAGAACCATAAATATATAGGAACTCATATTTAATTAAAATTTTTAATTATAAAACTAATATTTTATTTAAGAAACATCAAGCTCTTCAAATTTTGTGAATTTGAAGAGGGCATCTCACGTTTAAAATAATTTGAAGACAAATATAAGTACTTGTGATTGCTAATAAAACCCAAGTTTGAAACAAAGACAACATGAAAGCCTAGTTTCAACTCAAATCCAACAATTCTAAGTGAGTGATGAGGTTTGTGGAATTAAAACAACTTACCGGTAAGAATGTTATTAGATAAGAATAGATAGGTGAGATTGCTAAGACTTTCAATCTGAATTGGAATGACTCCACTTAACTTGTTTCCACTCAAATCCAACCATTCTAATTAAGTGAGATTTCAAAGAACTCCTATTTGAGTTATAATGATACCTGTAATTTTAATCGCAAACAAACTAAGTTTTGATCATATCTAGACTAACTAAATTTGTTAGTTATAAAACTAATATTTTATTTAACAACCATCAAGATCTTATATAATATGTTTCATCAAATATTAAAGGGAAAAAGACATAGTTAAGTCCCAAAGGAGGAAATTAATGACAATTAGGTCATTAATAATACTTTTTTTGAAATGTACATTATAAATATCAATTTAAATAATTATAAATTCAAAAGTTCTTACAAATAAAACATTTAAATTATTCATAGAACTCTTAGTTTACAATTGAGATTCTTATTGTAGCTGCCTAAATTAATATTTATAACTCTTTAGAGATTTTTTTCAGGAATTTAAATTGTTCTTTTAGAACTTTACTGACATTCTCTTAATACTAAATTGAAGAGGGCATCTCATGATCTAAAATAATTTGAGCTAGGTACTTGAGATTGCTCATAAAACTTAAAGTTGAAAGAAAAGCTTCACGAAAGCTTTATTTCTGCACAAATCCAACAATTCCAAATGTGTGAGAATGGTTATAAAACCCAAACTTAAAGTGATGGTTTCACCAAACTTTTTTCCACTACTCAAATAATCCAACCATTCTAATTGAGAAAGATTGGTAAATATAAAAGGTAATTGACTGGTAAGTTTATTTGATACCTGCCATTTCAATTACAAACAAATGAAATCAAATTTATAAGGAATGTGGTAGGACCAAAAATATTTTTAGAACCCAAATTCAATTGACTTTATTTGTTATAAAGAAAATATTTTATTTAAGAACCACAAAGCCACAATTAAAATTTCGTCAATGATTGAATTGAAGAGGGCATCTTAAATTCAAAAGAATTTGATCGGACAAATATAGATACTTGAGATTGCTTACAAAACCCAAAGTTGAAAGAAAGGCTTAACCAAATCCTTGTTTCCACTCAAATCCATCAATTCCAGAGGACTGAAGTTAATTAATAGGTGTGGAAGGAAGGCTTGCGACTCACCAGTTAATTTGTTATAAGACAAGTTTAGATGTATGAGACTGCCAAGACTTCCAATCTGAGTTGGAATGGTGCCTATAAATCCATCACATAAACTGAAGCAAATTAAAAGCAAGCAAATAGAATGAGAATTTTTTTTTTGAAACTCACAAAATAATAGTGTTATTTTTTAAAAAGCTTATTTAAATCAGGATAACCTTTATAATTTCAATCACAAGCAAATTAAGTTAAAATTGAAAGGAAAAGGAAAAGGAAAAGGAAAAGTTTCGCTCAAAAAAAAAATTGAAAGGAAAAGTAGTAGGTCATCTGGAAATATTACAAGAACGTAACTCAAATTAGAGTGACTAAATTTATTAGTTATAAAACTAATTTAAAAAAAATCATCAATAACTTATATAATTTCATCAAATATTAAATTGAAGAGGGGACCTCACTTTTAAAAGTATTTAACAACAAATATAACTACTTGATATTGCTTATAAGACCCAAAGTTAAAAGAAAGGCTTCATGAAGATCTTGTGATATCATGAAAGATTAAATTATCGTCATGAACAAAAGAATTTCTGGATAAGTATAGGTAGCCAAGATTGCTTATAAAACCCAAAAGTTGAAAGAAAGGCTTGTCAAAACCTTGTTTACACGCATCATATCCAACAATTCTAATTGACTGCGAATAATTAACAAGTGTGGAAATAAACTCACCAGTAAGATTGTTGTCAAAGAAGTATAGATGGGTGAGATTACGAAGAGTTTCAATTTGAGTTGGAATGCTACCCACCAACCCCATTCCATAAAGACCTAGCCGTTCTAGATTAGGGAATGCAGTGAAGTTAAGATCTACAAGGCGAGGCTGCTGTGGAGGGATACTTGGTCTCCAAATCTGAGTAATACTTCCAAGTTCGTTGCAAACTATCTCCTCCCATTCACAGGGGACGACCGAGTCGTTATGGTGGCTATCAATATTGCTATAATGATAATTCCACCATTTGTACTGAATCAAAGCATGTTTCTCCTCTTCTAAAAGGCAGCAGCATTATAAAAGAGAAATAAGACCATGGCTACAGTCATTGTTGGAGGAACTGACATAAGATTATTGGAGTATGCCATCGTAATAATTTATGAATAGAGTTATCAACAAATGAGTGCAAAGACAAGGTCTTTATAGAAAGCTAGCTAGCTACATTGGCCGAAGCATTTTTACGCATCTTTTTTTTATTTATTATTATGCTTCATTGACGAGGCGTTCTAAAGTCGAATAAAAGTTTTTTAAAGCCATTATTAATTATTATTATTATCTTACATCTGTTTTCTTCAATTATTGTGCTTCATTGACTGGACCACCATAGACCTCCAGCAACATCACGGAATGTTGTTTCTTCGGTGTGCGATAGACATATAATTGCCATGTCAATTTTGAGATAGCATTTTTTTTTTGCTTGCCCAAAGTGAGATAACATAAATGCGTACAAGTCTTATGTCTGGAAAACAGTGCATAAAATTATCACCTCAAATTTTAAAAATTCCTTATTATCTCCATTTCTTTCATGTAGGCAAAGACAAATTAAACAAATCAGGTTGTATCGAAAATTTAGATTTGAGGAACAAAACTTAAAATTTGTCGTCCTTTTATTTACTTTAAGGAATTCAAATTTTAATGTATTTCAGACAAAAAGATTTCATCTTTTTTCTAAGACAATTATATAATGTTTACTGTTATTTGATTAGATCGGAGCATTGTTGGATTCAATTAACAGTCATTTTTTTAATATGATGTTTTTATCCTCATAATACGAACCCTCAACGAGAACCATTCGCAACTAAAATTTCTATGATCGTTGCATGATAAAATTATAAACTACTATCACCATTTGAGACTTTTTCTTTTATCTTCCCATTTTTTTACCGTAACTTTTTCCCTCTATTTTGAAGCGATGAGCAGTGTCAGAAAAAGTTGAAAAAGAAAAAGTGAAGGTGAAAGTAAAAATTGTAGGAAATAAATATTTTTTTACCGTTGCATAATCATCAGTTTTAATTTTTCAATTTTGATATTTTCACCACAGATTGTTCGTCATTATTCAATATCAAATCACATATCTTAAGTCCTACCCAAAAAAAAAAAAACATATATTTAGAAAACGTATTAGTTAAGCTGTCAGTCGGTGACTAACATTACTTTTTTATTTTATAATATAAGGAGTAGAACACTAACAGCAAACATTAACTCCCTCGAGGAAGGTAAAGGCTAGACCTCTCCCAACCAAATAAATTACTTTTCTCTACATTTTTAAATATAAGAAAAAATAATTAATTCATACAGTTTAAAAAAGTTAGCTAAGTATGATAATTATGTCTAAAATTTAAAAAAAATTGATTACATTATCCCTATAATTAATTAAAAAGTTTGTTCAGTGACAATAAATATTGATTTTATGCAGGATAATTTGGGAAAACTGTAATAAATGCTTTTTAAAATTTAAAATTAAATAAAAACAAAAAGAAAAATAGTGTGGTACGTACACAAGGACTGAGATTTAACTTCCTGGTACTTGTTTAAGTGAAAAGAACCTTTACTACTCACATCATCTTTGGTTTGTGTGAATTAGTTACAACATTTTCAATTTTTAATCAATGTATTATATATATATATATAAACAAGTTCTAAAAGTAATATATATATATATATAATTGAATATGTATTATTAAATTTAAAATTTTATTTATATAATCTCCTTCTCAGAGAAAATCACCTTTATGAAAGTGTTGGTTGTCAAATATACTTAAAGTATCTTTATGTAATATATATCTTAAATTTTTATATTGATTGATGACTTCTTGTGACCGGCAACATTTATACTAAATATAAAATTTACTAATATTTTTTAAGAAAATATAATTCTAAATATTAATTAAAGTAATATACAAATTATTATATGTTTAAAAATATATATTAATTTCATTTGTATTATCAATTTATTTTTATAATAAATACAAGAGTGAAAATAATTTTAAATGTATATATTTTATAATTTTAAAGTCAATGTGGGGCAATTCATTTTTTATGAGGAGCCATTACAATTTTAAAGAGGAGAAAAGTGTAGTTTTGATTAAAAAAAAAGATAAGTGAAATGTTTTATAATTTAGTAGAGGTACTTTTTTGAAGGTTGGTTAGTCCTTGTTGATCACTATATTATATTCATAGCTTATGACTCATTCAAAGGGAATTATTTTGTGAATGTCATAGAAAGTGAACCTAGACAAACGCTGGAGAATATATTTTAAAAGACTAGTTCATTAAAAAGAATATTTTTTCACTTATAAACCACACTTTATTTGTAAAACTCTTTAATATATGGGACTCGTACCATTTGAGAGCTGATGGGCATGACAACTTTGATTCATAGCACTTCACTTGATTCATTATTGATCAGAACCTTTCATGAGTCTTGTTTTTAATATTGGTTTCTGAACGAAAGTGTCAATATCTAAAGAGACAATTCATTCCAAAAAAAGATTATTGTCATATTGGGAGGGATAACCCTCCATTTTTATAAATCAAACTTTATTTGTGAAGCTCCTCAATATGAACTCATATAACAAGAAATGTCTATTGATTTGCTTTTAAAGACTAGACTTGGGCTCTAACAGAAAGTTAATGATGACAAATCCTATGTTACGTTGTAGAATCTTCTTATCCGTGTTTAGTTTATCTTTGAAAATTTCATCATATCTTATTAAATTTCTTCTTATGTTGAAGATATTCTTATACAAATATAATATAACTTTTTTGCATCAAACGATCGAAATTTCTCATTATTGATAGAAGTTAGTTATAAGGAATAAGAACTTCTTAAAAATCCAGAGATTAAGTATCCCTCAAAATAAAAAGTGGTAACTTTTATTTTCAAAAACAAAAAGGAACAATGATGCTAAAAATTGTACGACAATACAATCACCACTTTTTATTTCTCTTTCTAATATTTAATTTTAACTTCACATATACTCTTTTCATCATTATTCAATGTCACTTAATGGATCAAACACGCTCTTAAAATATCTTTAGAAAACACTGATGCAAAGAACAAGAAAAATTGTCTTTGGCAAACTTGTTAGTTAAACTGTTTATCACCAATTAAATACATTTAGAATTCATTACTCATATATCCTTAGTTCCTTGTATATATCACCGACTAAAACAATTGAGGAGTAATTTATTAGATTTAGTCACAAAATTTTCAATTTTTAATAAATAATTAATGTATAATCTTATATACCTGGAAAGGGTTAACGTGAAGAACACAATGTAAAAATGTTATGAGCACAAGTATAGAAAAAAAGATTCTATTTTAAGACATGCACAAGGCTCCTCAATATGAAATTTATATATAACAATGCAATTGTTATAGTTTTTGTGTGTGTGAAAGAAAAGTCTTAGCTTGCTCAAGTGGGAAGCCAATGAAGTGGAAAAATGTCAATTTCCCCGAGTGTGAGCTAAACGTAGTATTGGGCACTTTAAAGTCGACTTATTATAAGTGTAATCCAATTACTAATACTAGTATTATTTGGTAAATTATTGTTATTGTTGTCATTACGGAAAACATAATCATTGATACCAACAGTATAGTTTTTTTTTAGGTTTTTTTAAGTCCCTGTAATTTGTTTTCAGTGTTTCAATCCTTATGGTTCTTGTAATTTAACATTGTTAGACCAATGTAATAAATGCTACTTAGTCTTGTTAAAACTATAGAGACTAAAAAAATAAAAAAAAATCATAGGGACTAAAAACAAAACTTAATGAAATTATAGAGATTGATGATTATATTTTTCCTTGTTGTTATTATTATTCTAGCAAGTGGTTGGACATTAATTCTTTATTTACTTTGGTGATATTATGGTTTTTTTTTTCAAAAATAAAAGAGTAAAATACAATGGCCTCATTTCTACATGTTTTGCTTAAATTATAGAAACCTCCTATTTATTGTTAAAACCTACACTTTAGTCCAATTGTTAACACCGTTAGGAATATTTTGTTAAATATTCCAAAATACTTAAATTTGTAATTATGTTGAAAATTTTAAAATTATTATTTTACTCTTATAATTTAATTGTCTATTATCTCCTAATTTTAAAAACTTTAAATAATTATGTTCATATTTAAAAAATAATTTAAATTTTTTGTTAAAATTAAAAAATAGAAAGCAAATATAAATCGTTATGATCAAATGAGTGTAAAGCTCACTGTTTTGAAAACCGGACCGGACCGGCCGGTCGGACCGGTCGGACCGTCGACCGGTCTGGTTTCCGGTCTGGTTCAAAGGAAAAAACCGTTTTCAGAGTTGAGCCGGGTTGAGCCGTTTCGAACCGGCGGTCGGACCGGGAACCGGCGGTCGGACCGGGATTCGGATCCGGTTTTCAAAAACCGGACTGTTCAAAAAAAATTTTTTTTATTTTTTATCAAATTTTTTTAAAAAAATGACTAATTTTTTAATCATTTGATATTATAGTGTATCATATAGCTTGTTAAGTCATAATAAACTTAAAATATTTAAGTTTTTAAGTTAAATAGCAATTTTATATGTATTTCTTATATTTAAATTATTATATACATATATAATTTTTTTTTAATTTAATTATTACGTCACCGGTTGGACCATTGGTCCAACCGGTTGAACCATGCGAACCGTGAACCGCTGATTTTTCCGGTTCAATGTCCGGTCCGGTTCTGAAAATACTGGTAAAGCTGGCAGGAGTCTATGTAAAAAGCTAGCAAGGTTGGCCAATAATGGCCATTGCATTTTCCTAAAGTTGTTGATGCGCATGTCTTTTTTTTTTTTTAATTAGTGTGCTTCATTGACGTACAGCTTTTTGAATTTTTTCCCTGCTTATATTCTTCTCTCATGATTTAAAGTCATTGGATCATCGTCATCCAAAAACTTCATGGAATGTAGTATCTCAGATTGTGTTGGGAATTAGATATTTAGATTTGGTTTGATTTTATTCCTAGAATTTAATTTTAAAAACTAGTTTATAATTCAATTTTTAAAAGTTATCTTTTAAAATAAAACAGCACAAAAATATCTTCAATTGAAACATTTGTCTCTATTATATACTAAGTTTATTATAAATATTATTGGCCTTCGTTAATATTAAAAAGTCTTCAGTCTTGGGTCTGAGATGGAAAATGGAACTGCACAAAAGTCACGGGAACTTTGAAAATTACTTATTATGGTCATTTCTTTATCATTAAGTTTAAACATATATCCCTAAACTTAAATAATGTTATATCTTCAAAATTCATGGCTTGGTTTAACTCTAATATATATTTTTTATACAACTCTAATGTATTTTTAACTAAAACGTATTTTTATAAAAAGCAATAGTTCAGGTTAATTGAAGATTTTCTAGTGCAAATATAAAAAATTGACCCAAATATAATCTAAGTTTTTTGTTTCAAAAGAAATTTCCCATTATTTATAAATTTATGATTTATGATGAATAAATTGCTTATTAAACTTCTGGTGATCAACTTTATTGTTGGAGGTACTGATATAACATTATTGGAGTATGCCATCATCAATAATTAGTTTATGAATAGATTGTTATGATCAAATGAGGGAACAAGTAAGGTGTTCATAGTAAGGTAGCTAGGTTGGCCATTGCATTTTCCTTCACTTTTTTACTCGTCTTTTTTTTGGTCTGCTTCATTGACGAGGCGTTCAAAGTTGAATAAAAGTTTTATAAAGCCATTACTAATTATTACTTTCTTACATATCTTTTTTATTATTATTATTATTGTGCTTCATTGACTGGGCCATGGCCATCCAGCAACTCCATGAAAAGTAGTTTCTTCGATGAGGGACAGACATATAATTGCCATGTCAATTGCGAGATCGCATAATTCTTTATTATTATTATTATTATTTGTTGGCCAAAGCCTGATGACATAAATGTGTGCAAGTCTTATGTCTTGAAAAAAAAGTGCATAAAAATCACGTCAAGCCTTGAAAATTCCTTATTATCTCCAGTTCTTTCATGTAAGCGAAGCAGACAAATCTGTTTGTATTGAAAATTTAGATTTGAAGAACAAAAGTTAAAATTTGCTACCCTTTAATTTATTTTAAGCAATTCAAATTTTAATGTATTTCTGACAAAAATATTTTATATTTTTAAATATAATTATATAATGTTTAGTGTTATTTGATTAGATCGGAGCATTGTATAATTATATAATTATATTTAAAAATGAACAGTAATTTTTAAATATATGTGTTTAGTGTTATTTTATATTTTATATGATCTGATATGATAGATGAGATTTGGTGTTTTTTGCATATCATATGAGAAAAGCTCCAATAGTCGTTTGATTAAAATGAGGACTGCTATTGTGCCACATTAGACATTTATTGAGTTATTAATACATTTTTGCCACTTATTGGATCCGAATTCTATTATTTTCTAACTTACAATATAATATTGTACCAATCTGGATTTCATTCTTTTGGAGGGTAAATATCTATCGATGAATATATAAAAAGTAGGCTTCAGTTTGGAATAGTTGGCTTTCAGAAATCAAATATGGGTTCACCCAGGTTGGATTTATTATTTTATTATTTTTCCTTTTATTTTTCTTCCCTTTTTCTTTTGAATTGTAAACCTTAAATCTAATTTAAATCCCTTAATTAATATTTTTAACATTATTTTATTTTATTATTGTCATAAAATTATAATTAATATTTGTACAAGACATATGCATAAGATTTTATGGATGAATATTCCGTTTTAATGACTTTTTTATTTAAATATTATATATATATATATATATTTAAATATGAATATTTTTGAATATTTTAATTATATTATATTATTTCAATAATATTTCAATAATATTATATTATTTTGGCGCCAGTTTATCGACTCATTGCTAGATCAGGTCAACAAATTCAATCGTACATAGGAATATAAATGTAAATGAATTATTCTTAGCCCATGAGTCCAACACAAGGGCTAATGAAGTAGGTGATCAATTACCAACAAAGGTTGATCAAGTTGGTAAGAATTAGTCCATCATTTACAAAGTCATGAATCAAATCTCATTGCCAATGTTAGAACATTGCTAACAGACAATCTATAAGTATTCCTACATGCACTCATTGAATTTGAAAGCATACTTTGACGCTAGCAAGTTCTTAAGAGTTGGGACCCTATTCACCTAAAAAGAACTTTTGTTGGCAAAACAAAAAAAAAAATAAATGATTTTTTTTAATTCATGCATCAGTGCCATAATTTGAATTTCATACATGGTTTAACCTTTTTACTAAAACTACATGAAAGGCTCAGTTCAGTTGATTAAACTACCACAAGGACTTTCCTTGGGCCACATACATTCCTAAAGCTATCTTTTACAGAAGATTTCACATCCAACATAATGCAACTATCAATATTTTCCCTTTTCTTTTCTTTTTTTTTTTTTGCATAACAGCTACAGGGAGCTTAGATCTATGATTCCTTTTTTATCAACCACTAAATGTTCCAAAGAATAATTAAAGGGGTTGGATTTGGCAAAAGAACCTAGTCTCTCACAACCTAGTGAACTAATATTTTCATTTTTCCTAGAAAAAATGCTCACATTTAATGTCTGACCATTCTTCAAATAACATAACTTTCAATAAAAAAGATACTTTGTGCACAATTAGAAAAAAAGTTCCAAAGACTATGAAATGTTATGCTTAATGTTTTTTTTTTTGTTAAATGCAGTTCATTAATTTCGATTTAATTCTTGTGGAGAGCATTTTAATATTAAACTAAGAAGAAATTTAGTGTTATAAACCAAACTTGAGAACCAAATATATGTTGGTTCGTTTCTTGCTAGGATCAATATGTACTTCCATATTCATTAGAAAAATCATACACAATGATGTTAGACCTCAGAATGAATGATATGTATATTTGATAATTTCAAATATAAGAATCAATTTATAATAATTATAACTGAGAAATGAATATGTGCTTATATTAAAGATGTGGACTAGTGATTATTTTTCCAACTATGTATCACAGGAGATTATGAGCTTGAAAGAGATATTTGTAAATCTTATATCACCATTAAGCGTGAAAATAACGAGCTAAATTATTAAAGTGACACCTAAAACAGGGTAATAACATATAGCAATGATGAATAAAGTTCAAATTTGATAACTGAAACTTTAATAGTAACGTATCTGTTTTTTTTTTTTTTGGTTCCAGCTGCCAAATATTGCTTCTCATCACTTGTATCTTCATCTAGTACACTTCTATGAGAATGACATCACATAATAGATTATGAACTCGTAAGAGATTAACAGTCATTGTACATATCATTACGTCTTATTATCATTATCAAAAATGAAAATAAAATGCTAAATAAAACAAAATAACCAAGGCACTGACCAAGAATTGTTATCAAATGCAAATTGATAAGTTGGAGATATTACTAGTATCTTTGATCTCTATCATGATCACCAGAAAATCAAATCCAAGAATTGATAATATAGCACAGGTAATCTGATTGCTGCAGAAATTTATCCTAAAATACCGATAGAAGGTTCAAATATCAGATTACAAGCTTACCAACGTGAAAGAAATGCAGAAAGAGAAGGGAATAGAAATGTCACAGAGAGAGAGAAATTCCAAAAGGTAGGACCAGAGAGAAGCATCACAATATATTCCACACCCCTTTCCCACTTAGCCTCTGCTCATGATATAGTGTAACCACCTTGCTCCACTCACATTCCACCTGCCACACTACCTCTATAGCAACCTCACATTAAGCATGTATCATTCTCCATTCATTGACACGTGATCTTTATTGCATACCCATTCAGTTATTCCTTCATCATGTACCATGACAACCCCCTTTTTCAATTGCAAGCTATTATTAGTTCCCATCATTTGCACCCCCATTGGGACTACGTATGCTATGAGAATGTAAGAGAAAGTGGATGCTGTTTTGGCCAGAGTCAAAACCTTCATCCATAAAAAATGTTTCAGCTGGATATAGAGAAGGTCTTGGAGGCATTTCAAGACTTTTAACATCATCTGTTTCTAATATCTCTATTACTTTGTTATTGAAAGACGATTAAATGGGTTTTAGTTATATCCACATAGAGTGCTATTATGAACAGTCTCTTTGCCAAATCTTTTCCTCTTTTATTCCAAACAATCTCCATGTCCATATCTTTGTTCTTCATTCAAATTGGTCGTAAATCTATAAGAGAAAGTAAAGTTAGCTTGAATGTTCTGCATGTCAATTCAAGTTCTTCTTCGACCTATCATTTCCATTAAAAGCATCCAAATTAAAACTGCATACGTCACCTTATGAGACTCTCTGGTCATACAAAAAAATTCTACAAATTCTATATAAATAATGAAAGAATTTTATTAAACAAAAAAATTATTTAATACTCAAACTTTTGGTTACATTTGCTCTCATAATTTTTCTTAATTTTTTTTAAATTCTATGCCACATGTGCCTACCTTTTTTTATGTACATATAAAGATCAGTTTCCAAGACCATTGCTAAATGTTGCAGATTCTCGAGTTAATAATTATAATGCAAACAACACTGTAAATAACAAGTGCGCGCGTGCGCATATAAAATTAGAAATAAAACTGAACTCGAGAACAGCTAGCTATTGTTCCATTTTAAAAGTACAAGCTGGTCAGAGTCAGTAGCAGTGACAACAGTAACTATGTGTGGTATCATTTTGTCAAACCAGGCTTCCAAATGTCCTATAGTTAAGTTAATAGTTGAACAAAAACTTGAACATAAATGCTTGAAAATGATATCCTTTAATTAACTCTTTATGTTTTTCTCGACTACTAGGCCCCCAATTACATTACTTCAATCCTTTATATCCCCCTAAATCATCAATAACCTTATGCTTCAATTTTTACGCAATGAACAAACCAAAAAGAGCAGAGAGAGAGAGAGAGAGAGAGAGAGAGAGAGAGAAATGTACAACCAAAAGCCCACAAACATAAATGATAATAATTGATCATATAAGTAACCATGCCTCAAAAAATTTCAATCGATAATATTACCTCTGAACAATGCAAATAACTACCACCCTCATCTTCCCCTCCAATTCAACACTTATTTATTATTTAAATTTCACATCCGTTGACCTCGGGATCTGAGGTTCTTGTTGCCTTCTATATGTCTCAATCTAAGGCCCAAAAACTCAGTTCTTCATTTCAGTTGGTGGTCAAAAGCAATTAATATAATTCTCTATATGAACGGCTAAGATTTCTGGGCTCTTCTTTTGTTCTCATATTTTCACCTCACTTGTTAGTTTGGGTGTTAAAATATCAAAATGGGATTGCAAGAAAAAAATGAATTATCCAAAAGTAGTTGAGATAATAAAGTTCACCATATGGCAAAATTTTCAAATGACTTTAAACGAAAAATTGGCTTTACCAGGCAAGAAACGCTATGGCTAGTTTTGTAACCCATTTTCTTCAATATATTTGCAAATGAAAGAATCTAAGGAGGGAAACATACATTGAGTTGTTAATGCGCACGTATGTATGCGGGAACAAAGTTATACCAGTCGAACTTCGTTCGAATACACACAGCAAAATTACACTACATTAAGAGAAATGAGTCACAAGGAAATGAAAAACATTCAGTTCTTCCTTTCATGCAGAGAACTAAAAAACTGACTGAGAACTGCACCCATACCTTCTCTTATAGGACACGTGTGGCAGTTTCTACTCAACCGCTGTTGGAGAAATATTACATTTGGGCCCCTAATAATTGGACATTGAACCAAACATTTTTATAATTACGATAAGAGCCCCATTCCCCAATTTGGGCTTTTATATGGGCCTAATCTATCTAAGGATGGATACCCCAACAGTAAAGATCCAAAAAAAAAACTAATAAGAGAATATCGACACTGAGGCAAGGGGATGATCTCCATACATATGAAAACACGTTTTTGTTTCATCTGTACAACAGATAAAATCACCAAAATATATCAAAAGTGTTTTTTTTTTAAAAAAAATTGAGAACAAAATGATGTTTTTTCAACAATTTATGATTGTTCCTAATTTGCAATCTTATGAATTTTGGTTTGACTCTTTTAGACCTTTTATATCATAAAATTATTTAAATGTTGACAGCATTGCATACATTTCTTCTAATGCTATTTGAATAAGATATCCTATTTTTTGTTTGCCGAACATATTATCCTAGCCTATAAATAGAAAAAAAAAATATGCCCAACAACCGCTTTTATTGGACATGAATATATATTTATCAATTATCGAAAGATATAAAACATACATCAAACTTCTCTAGCCTTATATATATTAGAAAATATCTTGATTCATCAAATACTAGAGTGAAATGTCATTGAATAGAATAGTTAATCCAAGGTTGAAAAATGAGAGCTGTGAGTGACTTGCTTCATTGTTAGTCGAGATTTTTGGTGAGGGATGAGCATGCTAGTGCTATTGTGACACAAAGAATTTCATCTTGAGCATCTCTTTGTAATGGAAGTGAGAGACATGAGTCTGTGACATCTCTTTAAGAAAATGCTTTGATTAGAGATCTCTATCAAAGATAGTATTTGTCACGCCTCTCAAAACAGAGGGTAACCGGCACAGGATGTGAATGCATATCACACATCCCTCAAGCCTTAGATTGAGAAATCTTTTGATTTTAAAACATAATTGAATTGTACTGAAAAAACTAAACATACTTAAAAAAGTATTATAATAAAAGTTTCAATATTTTGTAGAAATTTCAACAGAACTTTTCTTATAAATAGGATCTCCCAAAAATTATACAACACAATATTTTACATAAAATATGGTATCATTCAGAAATATAGCTCCTTCCAGCCAGCAAAAAATTATATCAAAATGTAAACTAGCTATAAGCTACGTGGAGTACTGAACCTTACTTTTAAAATAAAATATGAATTCAAGTATTTACATAAATAAATAAATAAATAATAATGCTAAGCAAAATTCCACCTAGACCAGTTATATGCCCTTCAGAGGTCAGCAGTGGAATCAGCGTCAACTAATGAATCTGAGACCAAAATAAATTTTAATGAGGCATCCTAACAATAAATAATTAAATATGTATAAGACAAATTTAAAATAATCATGTGTGCTAGAGATGATAATTTTTGCAACAAATATTTTCAACAATTCAACCTACAAGGACCTATGTAACTTTAAATAAAATCATAATTCATTAAATTAAAGTCTTGTATCGAATGTCATTATTATTTAATTTCAATAAAGCAAATAACTGCATTAAATAAATAAATATGTCATTATCAAAACTATGAAAAATAGATCTATCAAATATAAAAACTCATAATTATAGGGATTTATAGAAAAGTAAAAATCGTGGACACACAGTCTACGAGGAATAAATAACAAACCTGGCTTATGCTACAAAAACAAACGTGGACACACAGTTTATGAGGATAAGTAACCAATGCAGCTTGAGCTATGAAACAAACGTGGACACATAGTCCACGAAGGGTAATGCTAACCAAACGTGGCTCGAAGCCACGAAAACAAACGTGAGTACAAGACCACGGATAACAAACATGAGAATAGAGCTCACAAAAATCAAACTAGTTAGTTATTTACCAAGACACACTAAGGACACACGGAACTGCCGTTAGCAATCAGTGTTCTGTTATAAATTCCCTTCAAATTCATTTCAAACATGCAAGAAATCATCATTTTCAAAATAAAATTTTCACTTTCAATGTAAAACTTGCATGAATCATTTTTCCATAACAATTCAATAATTTTCAGAATGAAATCCCACAATCAAAGTCCAAAGTTGTATTTATTGAATAACTAACATTTCAAAAGTGATAAAGGTAATTTCATAAAATAAAGAAGTTTAATCAACAAATATCCAATACTCACATTATTGTTATAAAATGATTTGCATATAAAATATAATATTTTAGTAAAGAAAATTTTATTAGAAAATCAGTTAGGCGCTATCTACTTACCTGAAATTTCAAAATTTAAGAATTCACCTTTTAATGTCAGCTAAATTCTCCTCCTCCAAATATCTTTGAATTAAATTAAAATTTTTAAATAAACTTTGCATAATCTCAATT
>NW_026555340.1:10121853-10224685 GCF_029017545.1 Prosopis cineraria | reverse complement strand
AATTGAAGAGGGCATCTCATGATCTAAAATAATTTGAGCCCAAATATAGGTACTTGAGATTGCTCATAAAACTTAAAGTTGAAAGAAAAGCTTCACGAAAGCTTTATTCTGCACAAATCCAACAATTCCAAATGTGTGAGAATAGTTATAAAACCCCAACTTAAAGTGATGGTTTCACCAAACTTTTTTCCACTACTCAAATAATCCAACCATTCTAATGAGAAAGATTGGTAAAATATAAAAGGTAATTGACTGGTAGTTTATTTTCTTCCAAGTACATATAGATGAGATTTTAAAGAGTTCATATATGGTTAGGATGATACCTGCCATTTCAATTACAAACAAATGAAATCAAATTTATAAGGAATGTGGTAGGACCAAAAATATTTTTGGAACCAAATTCAATTGACTTTATTTGTTATAAAGAAAAATTTTATTTAAGAACCACAAAGCCACAATTAAATTTCGTCAATGATTGAATTGAAGAGGGCATCTTAAATTCAAAAGAATTTGATCGGACAATATAGATACTTGAGATTGCTTACAAAACCCAAAGTTGAAAGAAAGGCTTAACCAAATCCTTGTTTCCACTCAAATCCATCAATTCCAGAGGACTGAAGTTTAATAGGTGTGGAAGGAAAGGCTTGCGACTCACCAGTTAATTTGTTATAAGACAAGTTTAGATGTATGAGACTGCCAAGACTTCCAATCTGAGTTGGAATGGTGCCTACAAATCCATCACATAAACTGAAGCAAATTAAAAGCAAGCAAATATAATGAGAAATTTTTTTTGAAACTCATAAAATAATAGTGTTATTTTTTAAAAAGCTTATTTAAATCAGGATGACCTTTATAATTTCAATCACAAGCAAATTAAGTTAAAATTGAAAGGAAAAGGAAAAGGAAAAGGAAAAGTTCGCTCAAAAAAAAAATTGAAAGGAAAAGTAGTAGGTCATCTGGAAATATTATAAGAACGTAACTCAAATTAGAGTGACTAAATTTATTAGTTATAAAACTAATTTAAAAAAAATCATCAATAACTTATATAATTTCATCAAATATTAAATTGAAGAGGGGACCTCACTTTTAAAAGCATTTAACAACAAATATAACTACTCGATATTGCTTATAAGACCCAAAGTTAAAAGAAAGGCTTTATGAAGATCTTGTGATATCATGAAAGATTAAATTATCGTCATGAACAAAAGAATTTCTGGATAAGTATAGGTAGCCAAGATTGCTTATAAAAACCCAAAAGTTGAAAGAAAGGCTTGTCAAAACCTTGTTTACACGCATCATATCCAACAATTCTAATTGACTGCGAATAATTAACAAGTGTGGAAATAAACTCACCAGTAAGATTGTTGTCAAAGAAGTATAGATGGGTGAGATTACGAAGAGTTTCAATTTGAGTTGGAATGCTACCCACCAACCCCATTCCATAAAGACCTAGCCGTTCTAGATTAGGAAATGCAGTGAAGTTAAGATCTACAAGGCGAGGCTGCTGCGGAGGGATACTTGTCTCCAAATCTGAGTAATACTTCCAAGTTCGTTGCAAACTATCTCCTCCCATTCACAGGGGTCGACCGAGTCGTTATGGTGGCTATCAATATTGCTGTAATGATAATTCCACCATTTGTACTGAATCAAAGCATATTTCTCCTCTTCTACAAAGGCAGCAGCATTATAAAAGAGAAATAAGACCATGGCTACAGTCATTGTTGGAGGAACTGACATAAGATTATTGGAGTATGCCATCGTAATAATTTATGAATAGAGTTATCAACAAATGAGTGCAAAGACAAGGTCTTTATAGAAAGCTAGCTAGCTACATTGGCCGAAGCATTTTTACGCATCTTTTTTTTTATTTATTATTATGCTTCATTGACGAGGCGTTCTAAAGTCGAATAAAAGTTTTTTAAAGCCATTATTATTATTATTATTATCTTACATCTGTTTTCTTCAATTATTGTGCTTCATTGACTGGACCACCATAGACCTCCAGCAACATCACGGAATGTTGTTTCTTCGGTGTGCGATAGACATATAATTGCCATGTCAATTTTGAGATAGCATTTTTTTTTTCTTGCCCAAAGTGAGATAACATAATGCGTACAAGTCTTATGTCTGGAAAACAGTGCATAAAATTATCACCTCAAATTTTAAAAATTCCTTATTATCTCCATTTCTTTCATGTAGGCAAAGACAAATTAAACAAATCAGGTTGTATCGAAAATTTAGATTGATGAACAAAACTTAAAATTTGTCGTCCTTTTATTTACTTTAAGGAATTCAAATTTTAATGTATTTCAGACAAAAAGATTTCATCTTTTTTCTAAGACAATTATATAATGTTTACTGTTATTTGATTAGATCGGAGCATTGTTGGATTCAATTAACAGTCATTTTTTTAATATGATGTTTTTATCCTCATAATACGAACCCTCAACGAGAACCATTCGCAACTAAAATTTCTATGATCGTTGCATGATAAAATTATAAACTACTATCACCATTTGAGACTTTTTCTTTTATCTTCCCATTTTTTTACCGTAACTTTTTCCCTCTATTTTGAAGCGATGAGCAGTGTCAGAAAAAGTTGAAAAAGAAAAAGTGAAGGTGAAAGTAAAAATTGTAGGAAATAAATATTTTTTTACCGTTGCATAATCATCAGTTTTAATTTTTCAATTTTGATATTTTCACCACAGATTGTTCGTCATTATTCAATATCAAATCACATATCTTTAGTCCTACCCAAAAAAAAAAAAAACATATATTTAGAAAACGTATTAGTTAAGCTGTCAGTCGGTGACTAACATTACTTTTTTATTTTATAATATAAGGAGTAGAACACTAACAGCAAACATTAACTCCCTCAAGGAAGGTAAAGGCTAGACCTCTCCCAACCAAATAAATTGCTTTTCTCTACATTTTCAAATATAAGAAAAAATAATTAATTCATACAGTTTAAGAAAGTTGGCTAAGTATGATAATTATGTCTAAAATTTAAAAAAAATTTGATTACATTATCCCTATAATTAATTAAAAAGTTTGTTTAGTGACAATAAATATTGATTTTATGCAGGATAATTTGGGAAAACTGTAATAAATGCTTTTTAAAATTTAAAATTAAATAAAAACAAAAGAAAAATAGTGTGGTACGTACACAAGGACTGAGATTTAACTTTCTGGTACTTGTTTAAGTGAAAAGAACCTTTACTACTCACATCATCTTTGGTTTGTGTGAATTAGTTACAACATTTTCAATTTTTAATCAATGTATTATATATATATATATATATATAAACAAGTTCTAAAAGTAATTATATATATATATATAATTGAATATGTATTATTAAATTTAAAATTTTATTTATATAATCTCCTTCTCAGAGAAAATCACCTTTATGAAAGTGTTGGTTGTCAAATGTACTTGAAGTATCTTTATGTAATATATATCTTAAATTTTTTATATTGACTGATGACTTCTTGTGACCGGCAACATTTATACTAAATATAAAATTTACTAATATTTTTTAAGAAAATATAATTCTAAATATTAATTAAAGTAATATACAAATTATTATATGTTTAAAAATATATATTAATTTCATTTGTATTATCAATTTATTTTTATAATAAATACAAGAGTGAAAATAATTTTAAATGTATATACTTTATAATTTTAAAGTCAATGTGGGGCAATTCATTTTTTATGAGGAGCCATTACAATTTTAAAGAGGAGAAAAGTGTAGTTTTGATTAAAAAAAAAAAGATAAGTGAAATGTTTTATAATTTAGTAGAGGTACTTTTTTGAAGGTTGGTTAGTCCTTGTTGATCACTATATTATATTCATAGCTTATGACTCATTCAAAGGGAATTATTTTGTGAATGTCATAGAAAGTGAACCTAGACAAGATTAATGTGTGAGGAACGCTGGAGAATATTTTTAAAAGACTAGCTCATTAAAAAGAATATTTTTTCACTTATAAACCACACTTTATTTGTAAAACTCTTTAATATATGGGACTCGTACCATTTGAGAGCTGATGGGCATGACAGCTTTGATTCATAGCACTTCACTTGATTCATTATTGATCAGAACCTTTCATGAGTCTTGTTTTTAATATTGGTTTCTGAACGAAAGTATCAATATCTAAAGAGACAATTCATTCCAAAAAAAGATTATTGTCATATTGGGAGGGATAACCCTCTAGTTTTATAAATCAGACTTTATTTGTGAAGCTCCTCAATATGAACTCATATAACAAGAAATGTCTATTGATTTGCTTTTAAAGACTAGACTTGGGCTCTAACAGAAAGTTAATGATGACAAATCCTATGTTACGTTGTAGAATCTTCTTATCCGTGTTTAGTTTATCTTTGAAAATTTCATCATATCTTATTAAATTTCTTCTTATGTTGAAGATATTCTTATACAAATATAATATAACTTTTTTGTATCAAACGATCGAAATTTCTCATTATTGATAGAAGTTAGTTATAAGGAATAAGAACTTCTTAAAAATCCAGAGATTAAGTATCCCTCAAAATTGCTGGCAAAAAAAAAATTATCCCTCAAAATAAAAAGTGGTAACTTTTATTTTCAAAAACAAAAAGGAACAATGATGCTAAAAATTGTACGACAATACAATCACCACTTTTTATTTCTCTTTCTAATATTTAATTTTAACTTCACATATACTCTTTTCATCATTATTCAATGTCACTTAATGGATCAAACACGCTCTTAAAATATCTTTAGAAAACACTGATGCAAAGAACAAGAAAATTGTCTTTGGCAAACTTGTTAGTTAAACTGTTTATCACCAATTAAATACATTTAGAATTCATTACTCATATATCCTTAGTTCCTTGTATATATCACCGACTAAAACAATTGAGGAGTAATTTATTAGATTTAGTCACAACATTTTCAATTTTTAATAAATAATTAATGTATAATCTTATATACCTGGAAAGGGTTAACGTGAAGAACACAATGTAAAAATGTTATGAGCACAAGTATAGAAAAAGAGAGTCTATTTTAAGACATGCACAAGGCTCCTCAATATGAAATTTATATATAACAATGCAATTGTTATAGTTTTTGTGTGTGTGAAAGAAAAGTCTTAGCTTGCTCAAGTGGGAAGCCAATGAAGTGGAAAAATGTCAATTTCCCCGAGTGTGAGCTAAACGTAGTATTGGGCACTTTAAAGTCGACTTATTATAAGTGTAATCCAATTACTAATACTAGTATTATTTGGTAAATTATTGTTATTGTTGTCATTACGGAAAACATAATCATTGATACCAACAGTATAGTTTTTTTTAGGTTTTTTAAAGTCCCTGTAATTTGTTTTCAGTGTTTCAATCCTTATGGTTCTTGTAATTTAACATTGTTAGACCAATGTAATAAATGCTACTTAGTCTTGTTAAAACTATAGAGACTAAAAAAAAAAAAAAAAAATCATAGGGACTAAAAACAAAACTTAATGAAATTATAGAGATTGATGATTATATTTTTCCTTGTTGTTATTATTATTCTAGCAAGTGGATGGACATTAATTCTTTATTTACTTTGGTGATATTATGGTTTTTTTTTCAAAAATAAAAGAGTAAAATACAATGGCCTCATTTCTACATGTTTTACTTAAATTATAGAAACCTCCTATTTATTGTTAAAACCTACACTTTAGTCCAATTATTAACCCCGTTAGGAATATTCTGTTAAATATTTCAAAATACTTAAATTTGTAATTATGTTGAAAATTTTAAAATTATTATTTTACTCTTATAATTTAATTGTCTGTTATCTCCTAATTTTAAAAACTTTAAATAATTATGTTCATATTTAAAAAATAATTTAAATTTTTTGTTAAAATTAAAAAAATAGAAGCAAATATAAATCGTTATGATCAAATGAGCGTAAAGCTGGCAGGAGTCTATGTAAAAAGCTAGCTAGGTTGGCCAATAATGGCCATTGCATTTTCCTAAAGTTGTTGATGCGCATGTCTTTTTTTTTTTTTAATTATTGTGCTTCATTGACGTACAGCTTTTGAATTTTTTCCCTGCTTATGTTCTTCTCTCATGATTTTAAAGTCATTGGATCATCGTCATCCAAAAACTTCATGGAATGTAGTATCTCAGATTGTGTTGGGAATTAGATATTTAGATTTGGTTTGATTTTATTCCTAGAATTTAATTTTAAAAACTAGTTTATAATTCAATTTTTAAAAGTTATCTTTTAAAATAAAACAGCACAAAAATATCTTCAATTGAAACATTTGTCTCTATTATATACTAAGTTTATTATAAATATTATTGGCCTTCGTTAATATTAAAAAGTCTTCAGTCTTGGGTCTGAGATGGAAAATGGAAGCGCACAAAAGTCACGGGAACTTTGAAAATTACTTATTATGGTCATTTCTTTATCATTAAGTTTAAACATATATCCCTAAACTTAAATAATGTTATATCTTCAAAATTCATGGCTTGGTTTAACTCTAATATATATTTTTTTATACAACTCTAATGTATTTTTAACTAAAACGTATTTTTATAAAAAGCAATAGTTCAGGTTAATTGAAGATTTTCTAGTGCAAATATAAAAAATTGACCCAAATATAATCTAAGTTTTTTGTTTCAAAAGAAATTTCCCATTATTTATAAATTTATGATTTATGATGAATAAATTGCTTATTAAACTTCTGGTGATCAACTTTATTGTTGGAGATACTGATATAACATTATTGGAGTATGCCATCATCAATAATTAGTTTATGAATAGATTGTTATGATCAAATGAGGGAACAAGTAAGGTGTTCATAGCAAGGTAGCTAGGTTGGCCATTGCATTTTCCTTCACTTTTTTACTCGTCTTTTTTTATTGGTCTGCTTCATTGACGAGGTGTTCAAAGTCGAATAAAAGTTTTATAAAGCCATTACTAATTATTACTTTCTTACATATCTTTTTTTTATTATTATTATTGTGCTTCATTGACTGGGCCATGGCCATCCAGCAACTCATGAAAAGTAGTTTATTCGATGAGGGACAGACATATAATTGCCATGTCAATTGCGAGATCGCATAATTCTTTATTATTATTATTATTATTATTTGTTGGCCAAAGCCTGATGACATAAATGTGTGCAAGTCTTATGTCTTGAAAAAAAAGTGCATAAAAATCACGTCAAGCCTTGAAAATTCCTTATTATCTCCAGTTCTTTCATGTAAGCGAAGGCAACAAATCTGTTTGTATTGAAAATTTAGATTTGAAGAACAAAAGTTAAAATTTGCTACCCTTTAATTTATTTTAAGCAATTCAAATTTTAATGTATTTCTGACAAAAATATTTTATATTTTTAATATAATTATATAATGTTTAGTGTTATTTGATTAGATCGGAGCATTGTATAATTATATAATTATATTTAAAATGAACAGTAATTTTTAAATATATGTGTTTAGTGTTATTTTATATTTTATATGATCTGACATGATAGATGAGATTTGGTGTTTTTTGCATATCATATGAGAAAAGCTCCAATAGTCGTTTGATTAAAATGAGGACTGCTATTGTGCCACATTAGACATTTATTGAGTTATTAATAGATTTTTGCCACTTATTGGATCCGAATTCTATTATTTTCTAACTTACAATATAATATTGTACCAATCTGGATTTCATTCTTTTGGAGGGTAAATATCTATCGATGAATATATAAAAAGTAGGCTTCAGTTTGGAATAGTTGGCTTTCAGAAATCAAATATGGGTTCACCCAGGTTGGATTTTATTATTTTTTCCTTTTTATTTTTCTTCCCTTTTCTTTGAATTGTAAACCTTAAATCTAATTTAAATCCCTTAATTAATATTTTTAACATTATTTTATTTTATTATTGTCATAAAATTATAATTAATATTTGTACAAGACATATGCATAAGATTTTATGGATGAATATTCCGTTTTAATGACTTTTTTATTTAAATATTATATATATATATATATATAAATATGAATATTTTTGAATATTTTAATTATATTATATTATTTCAATAATATTTTAATATTATTATATTATTTTGGCGCCAGTTTATCGACTCATTGCTAGATCAGGTCAACAAATTCAATCGTACATAGGAATATAAATGTAAATGAATTATTCTTAGCCCATGAGCCCAACACAAGGGCTAATGAAGTAGGTGATCAATTACCAACAAAGATTGGTCAAGTTGGTAAGGATTTAGCCCATCATTTACAAAGTCATGAATCAAATCTCATTGCCAATGTTAAAACATTGCTAACAGACAATCTATAAGTATTCCTACATGCACTCATTGAATTTGAAAGCATACTCTGACGCTAGCAAGTTCTTAAGAGTTGGGACCCTATTCACCTAAAAAGAACTTTTTGTTGGCAAAACAAAAAAAAAAGTAAATGATTTTTTTTAATTCATGCATCAGTGCCATAATTTGAATTTCATACATGGTTTAACTTTTTTACTAAAACTACATGAAAGGCTCAGTTCAGTTGATTAAACTACCACAAGGACTTTCCTTAGGCCACATACATTCCTAAAGCTATCTTTTACAGAAGATTTCACATACAACATAATGCAACTATCAATATTTTTCCCTTTTCTTTTCTTTTCTTTTTTTTTTTGCATAACAGCTACAGGGAGCTTAGATCTATGATTCCTTTTTTATCAACCACTAAATGTTCCAAAGACTAATTAAAAGGGGTTGGATTTGGCAAAAGAACCTAGTCTCTCACAACCTAGTGAACTAATATTTTCATTTTTTCTAAAAAAAATGCTCACATTTAATGTCTGACCATTCTTCAAATAACATAACTTTCAATAAAAAAGATACTTTGTGCACAATTAGAAAAAAGGTTCCAAAGACTATGAAATGTTATGCTTAATGTTTTTTTTTTGTTAAATGCAGTTCATTAATTTCGATTTAATTCTTGTGGAGAGCATTTTAATATTAAACTAAGAAGAAATTTAGTGTTATAAACCAAACTTGAGAACCAAATATATGTTGGTTCGTTTCTTGCTAGGATCAATATGTACTTCCATATTCATTAGAAAAATCATACACAATAATGTTAGACCTCAGAATGAATGATATGTATATTTTGATAATTTCAAATATAAGAATCAATTTATAATAATTATCACTGAGAAATGAATATGTGCTTATATTAAAGATGTGGACTAGTGATTATTTTTCCAACTATGTATCACAGGAGATTATGAGCTTGAAAGAGATATTTGTAAATCTTATATCACCATTAAGCGTGAAAATAACGAGCTAAATTATTAAAGTGACACCTAAAACAGGGTAATAACATATAGCAATGATGAATAAAGTTCAAATTTGATAACTGAAACTTTAATAGTAACGTATCTGTTTTTTTTTTTTTTGGTTCCAGCTGCCAAATATTGCTTCTCATCACTTGTATCTTCATCTAGTACACTTCTATGAGAATGATACATCACATAATAGATTATGAACTCGTAAGAGATTAATAGTCATTGTACATATCATTACGTCTTATTATCATTATCAAAAATGAAAATAAAATGCTAAATAAAACAAAATAAACCAAGGCACTGACCAAGAATTGTTATCAAATGCAAATTGATAAGTTGGAGATATTACTAGTATCTTTGATCTCTGTCATGATCACCAGCAAATCAAATCCAAGAATTGATAATATAAGCACAGGTAATCTGATTGCTGCAGAAATTTATCCTAAAAATACCGATAGAAGGTTCAAATATCAGATTACAAGCTTACCAACGTGAAAGAAAATGCAGAAAGAGAAGGGAATAGAAATGTCACAGAGAGAGAGAAATTCCAAAAGGTAGGACCAGAGAGAAAGCATCACAATATATTCCACACCCCTTTCCACTTAGCCTCTGCTCATAATATAGTGTAACCACCTTGCTCGACTCACATTCCACTTGCCACACTACCTCTATAGCAACCTCACATTAAGCATGTATCATTCTCCATTCACTTGACACGTGATCTTTATTGCATACCCATTCAGTTATTCCTTCATCATGTACCATGACAACCCCCTTTTTCAATTGCAAGCTATTATTAGTTCCCATCATTTGCACCCCCATTGGGACTACGTATGCTATGAGAATGTAAAGAGAAAGTGGATGCTGTTTGGCCAGAGTCAAACCTTCATCCATAAAAAATGTTTCAGCTGGATATAGAGAAGGTCTTGGAGGCATTTCAAGACTTTTAACATCATCTGCTTCTAATATCTCTATTACTTTGTTTATTGAAAGACGATTAATGGGTTTTAGTTATATACACTAGAGTGCTATTATGAACATTCTCTTTGCCAAATCTTTTTCCTCTTTTATCAAATCTTCCATGTCCATATCTTTTTCTTCATCAAATTGGTCGTAAATCTATAAGAGAAAGTAAAGTTAGCTTGAATGTTCTGCATGTCAGTTCAAGTTCTTCTTCGACCTATCATTTCCATTAAAAGCATCCAAATTAAAACTGCATACGTCAACCTTATGAGACTCTCTGGTCATACAAAAAATTTCTACAAATTCTATATAAATAATGAAAGAGTTTTATTAAACAAAAAAATTATTTAATACTCAAACTTTTGGTTACATTTGCTCTCATAATTTTTCTTAATTTTTTTTAAAATTTCTATGCCACATGTGCCTACATTTTTTTATGTACATATAAAGAATCAGTTTCCAAGACCATTGCTAAATGTTGCAGATTCTCGAGTTAATAATAATAAGCAAACAACACTGTAAATAACAATGTGCGAGCGTGCGCATATAAAATTAGAAATAAAAACTGAACTCGAGAACAGCTAGCTATTGTTCCATTTTAAAAGTACAAGCTGGTCAGAGTAGCAGTGACAACAGTAACTATGTGTGTGTATCATTTTGTCAAACCAGGCTTCCAAATGTCCTATAGTTAAGTTAATAGTTGAACAAAAAACTTGAACATAAAATGCTTGAAAATGATATCCTTTAATTAACTCTTTATGTTTTTTCTCGACTAATAGGCCCCCAATTACATTACTTCAATCCTTTATATCCCCCCTAAATCATCAATAACCTTATGCTTCAATTTTTTACGCAATGAACAAACCAAAAAGAGAACAGAGAGAGAGAGAGAGAGAGAGAGAGAGAGAGAGAGAGAAATGTACAACCAAAAGCCACAACATAAATGATAATAATTGATAATATAAGTAACCATGCCTCACAAAAATTTCAATCGATAATATTACCTCTGAACAATGCAAAATAACTACCACCCATCATCTTCCCCTCCAATTCAACACTTATTTATTATTTAAATTTCACATCCGTTGACCTCGGGATCTGAGGTTCTTGTTGCCTTCTCTATTGTCTCATCTAAGGCCCAAAATCTCAGTTCTTCATTTCAGTTGGTGGTCAAAGCAATTTAATATAATTCCTCTATATGAACGGCTAAGATTTCTGGGCTCTTCTTTTGTTCTCATATTCTTCACCTCACTTGTTAGTTTGGGTGTTAAAATATCAAATGGGATTGCAAGAAAAAAATGAATTATCCAAAAAGTAGTTGAGATAATCAAGTTCACCATATGGCAAAATTTTCAAATGACTTTAAAAGAAAATTGGCTTTACCAGGCAAGAAAGCTATGTGATTTTGTAACCCATTTCTTCAATATATTTGCAAATGAAAGAATCTAAGGAGGAAAACATACATTGAGTTGTTAATGCGCACGTATGTATGCGGGAACAAAGTTATACCAGTCGAACTTCATTCGAATACACACAGCAAATACATACACTGAGAGAAATAAGTCACAAGGAAATGAAAAACATTCAGTTCTTCCTTTCATGCAGAGAACTAAAAAACTGACTGAGAACTGCACCCATAACCTTCTCTTATGGGAACGTGTGGCAGTTTCTACTCAACCAACTATTGGAGAATATTACATTTGGGCCCCTAAATAAATTGGACATTGAACCCAATCATTTCTCATAATTACGATAAGAGCCCCATTCCCCAATTTGGGCTTTTATATGGGCCTAATCTATCAAGGATGGATAACCCAACAGTAAAGATCCAAAAAAAAACTAATAAGAGAATATCGACACCGAGGCAAGGGGATGATCTACCATACATATGAAAACACGTTTTCTGTTTTCATCTGTACAACAGATAAAATCACCAAAATATATCAAAAGTGTTTTTTTAAAAAAAATTGAGAACAAAATGATGTTTTTCAACAATTTATGATTGTTCCTAATTTGCAATCTTATGAATTTTGGTTTGACTCTTTTAGACCTTTTATATCATAAAATTATTTAAATGTTGACAGCATTGCATACATTTCTTCTAATGCTATTTGAATAAGATATCCTATTTTTGTTTGCCGAACATATTTATCCTAGCCTATAAATAGAAAAAAAAAATATGCCCAACAACTGCTTTTATTGGACATGAATATATATTTATCAGTTATCAAAAGATATAAAACATACATCAAACTTCTCCTAGCCTTATATATATTAGAAAATATCTTGATTCATCAAATACTAGAGTGAAATGTCATTGAATAGAATAGTTAATCCAAGGTTGAAAAATGAGAGCTTGTGAGTGACTTGCTTCATTGTTGGTCGAGATTTTGGTGAGGGATGCAAGCATGCTAGTGCTATTGTGACACAAAGAATTTCATCTTGAGCATCTCTTTGTAATGGAGGTGAGAGACGTGAGTCTGTGATATCTCTTAAGAAAATGCTTTGATTAGAGATCTCTATCAAAGATAGTATTTGTCACGTCTCAAAATCAGAGGGTAACCGGCATAGGATGTGAATCATATCACACATCCCTCAAGCCTTAGATTGAGAAATCTTTTGATTTTAAAATATAATTGAATTTGTACTGAAAACTATAACATACTTAAAAAAATTATTATAATAAAAGTTTCAATATTTTTGTAGAAATTTCAACAGAACTTTTCTTGTAAATAGGATCTCCCAAAAATTATACAACACAATATTTTACATAAAAATATGGTATCATTCAGAAACTTAGCTCCTTCCAGCCAGCAAAAAACATATATCAAAATGTAAACCTAGCTATAAGCTACGTGGAGCACTTAACCTTACTTTTAAAATAAAATATGAATTCAAGTATTTACATAAATAAATAAATAAATAATAATGCTAAGCAAAATTCCACCCAGACCAGTTATATGCCCTTCAGAGGTCAGCAGTGGAATCAGCGTCAACTAATGAATCTGAGACCAAAATAAATTTTTAATGAATAGCATCCCAACAATAAATAATTAAATATGTATAAGACAAATTTAAAATAATTATGTGTGCTAGAGATGATAATTTTTGCAACAAATATTTCATAAAATTCAACATACAAGGACACTATGTAACTTTAAATAAAATCATAATTCATTAAATTAAAGTATTGTATCGAATGTCATTATTATTTAATTTCAATAAAGCAAATAACTGCATTAAATAATTATAAATATGTCATTTATCAAAACTAATGAAAAATAGATCTATCAAATAATTAAAAACTCATAATTATAGGGATTTATCAGAACAAGTAAAAAATATGGACACACAGTCTACGAGAATAAATAACCAAACATGGCTTATGCTACAAAAACAAACGTGGACACACAGTTTATGAGGATAAGTAACCAAATGCAGCTTGAGCTATGAAACAAACGTGGACACATAGTCCACGAGGGTAATGCTAACCAAACGTGGCTCGAAGCCACGAAAACAAACGTGAGTACAAGACCCACGGATAACAAACATGAGAATAGAGCTCACAAAAATCAAACTAGTTAGTTATTTACCAAGACACACTAGGGACAAACGGAACTGCCGTTAGCAATCAGTGTTCTGTATAAAGTTCCCTTCAAATTCATTTTCAAACATGCAAGAAAATCATCATTTTCAAAATAAAATTTTCACTTTCAATGTCAAACTTGCATGAATCATTTTTCCATAACAATTCAATAATTTTCAGAATGAAATCCCACAATCAAAGTTCAAACTTGTATTTATTGAATAACTAACATTTCAAAAGTGATAAAGGTAATTTCGTAAAATAAAGAAGTTTAATCAACAAATTATCCAATACTCACATTATTGTTATAAAATGATTTGCATATAAAAATATAATATTTTAGTAAAGAAAATTTTATTAGAAAATCAGTTAGGATGCTATCTACTTACCTGAAATTTCCAAAATTTAAGAATTCACCTTTTAATGTCAGGTAAATTCTCCTCCTCCAAATATCTTATGAATTAAATTAAAATTTTTAAATAAACTTTGCATAATCTCAATTATTTCCTCCCAACATTACTACCATCAAAATTTAACTAAAGTAAATTTAAAATTTTAGGAGCAAAACTTTACACATAAAAGTCCCTCAGAACTATAATATTCCATCTTAATACCACCTATTTCCTAAGAATTCAAAGAGTTTGATACTAATTTCATACTCAAATTTCCTTTGAAATCTTCAACTTAAATTAATAAAGCAATAGTACTCAACTTGGATATATCATTCACAAGGATAAATAAAATTTAAAAATCAAGTTCCATTCTTGTAATAAGCATTTCAACAAACAACTCATAAGCATCAATATTTAAGTTTTATATCTAAGTTATTCTCTCCTAATTGCACCCTAATAAATTTTCCAACATCAACCAATCCAGACAAAATTTATTTAACTCTAAAATTATAACCCATATGCATGTTATTATCAAGCTTCAAAATAAATTGTCAGCTCAAATTTGAGTCATCTCCTTCCTTCAACAGTACAAGCAATAGCAAAAACAGAGGAGACCATTTTTTTAATCATCCATTCAATGATTCACGAATAGAAACTATGAGAATTAAATGGGCTCAAGACTTCTTTACTCCATTAACATTGGCATACACAAGGAGAAAAGAAGACAACAATTGCAGGGGGAAAATGACAGCCAACAAAATGAACCTCCCATAGCCACTAATCCATTCCCACAACATAGATTCTTCAGATAATAAGAGAAAAGATTAAAGCTTCCACCTTAAGTGACTCATGGTGCCCGAACACAAAAAGAAAGGGAAAATGGCATGCCTGAATAGTAGAGGAAAAAAATGATCACCATGAACAAAGGAAAGATGAGCATCTCAACATTGACGGAACAAGTAAGGGGAAAGAAGAAATCTTAGTTTGCCTATACACCCTCACCGACAGCAAAGAGGAAGAAACCTCACCAATCTGAACAAGGAAAGGAAACAAAACAGAAGCCACGAGATGATTGGTTAGTGGCGGACAGAGCAGCGGAACCTATGTCAGCGACAGTTGGCCACGGAGGGGACAAAGGTGAAGGCACAGTAGAGGATTGAGGAATGGCTAGGTTAAAGCTTTTCTTCTTTCTCTCAAATCTCTCAAAAAATCAAAAAAGAGAGTGCAGATTTTTTTTTTATCAAATTGATTAGGGGCAATTTAGTAATTTTACAAACAAAAAGCAAGAAAATGAAATGCCCTTGCCTTCATCAAATTCGAATACAAGACTTGTTGCCTAAGATTTATACCATCTTCCACTACACTAACAGCCCTTCTAGTGATAAATTTATATATTTAGTTTTACTTCAATTCTCGGGTTATTACAGTATTAAATTTCCAGGATTCCTTCCAATTATTGTTTCTAATGATACAATTCCAAAACTATAAATGTCACATTTTTCTATCATAGATAAAGTGTATGCAAGTTCTGCAATAAATAAACAAAAATTAATTATATAGAACATGACACAAGACAATAAAAGGATAGTAGGGTAAAAAAAAACTAACTTGCAGCAATATAACCATAAGTACCCATTGGAAGAGTTTGATTAGATGAATTGGGATCAAGGATTTTAGCTATGCTAAAGTCAAAGACAAAAGCTTCCATCTTTGAGTTTAACAAAACATTACTACTTGTTATGTCTCGATGGATAATTGGAGGGGTGCAATCATGATGCATGTAGAATAAGGTATTTGCTATTCTTTTAATGGCATTCACCCTCTCGGTCTAATCCAACTCTTTAGCTTCTTCTTCTTTAATCAATACATAAAAGAGGCTTCCTCTTTCCATATATTCATAGATGAGAAATAGGCATTGATTGTGCAAGAAAAATCCATGAAGTTTTACAATGTCACGATGTCGAATTTCAATCATCAATTTCACTTCATTATGAAAACTTCTAGCAAAAGATGAATTTTTATATTATTTTTTATGAAGCTTTTTCAATGCTACAATTTTGCCGCTATAAAGTTATGCCCTACAAACACTTCCATAAGCACCAGTTCCAATACAATATCTCATGTCAAAGTCTTTTATTGCTTCAATGATATCTTCATATGTAATTTTACCATCAAAATTCCATACGAAAAATAAATCTCCATTCTTTAGTGCTCTTATCTCAACTTTTGTTTTCTTGTTTTTCTCCAAAGACCGAAAAAAGAAGAATACAAAAGTAAAGAGAATGACAAGAAAAATTATCATAGGAAGAATGATCTTCATGTAATAATGCATCTTAATATGATTAGAGAAATAATGATTCTTCTCCAGACCAAATAATAACTCTTTGTTACCATTCAATATGTCATGAGAAAATTTATAATATACTTCCCTTGGGACATAGCCATTAAGGGAATTGTATGACAAGTTGATGAATTCTAACTGACCAAGTTCTTTTGGTATGTTACCAGTGAGGTTATTATAGCTCAAATCTATGCGTGACATATGTTGATATGTGCAAAAGCTCAGTGGTATCTCACCACTAATCATATAGTGAATGAAGTTGGTAACTAAAAGTTTTAAAGATTGCAAGTTTGGTAAACTTGCAATAAGCTTGTTTTGTGAGAGATCTAGATTTTCAAGATATAAGAGATCTTCGATTTCTCGAGGAATGATTCCATATATCTTGTTTTTTGATATATTAATAGATCTCAAATATGTGATACCTTTAATCACAGGAATAAGACCAAAAGATTGTTGGAACTCAAGTTTAAAGCTCCCAAACTTGTTAATTTCCCAATATCTTGAGGTATGAGACCAATGAATTGATTGTGGGAAAAATCAAGAATATCTAGTTTTTCCAAATTTGAAATTGAAGAAGGTATCTCTCCGGTGGACATATTTGAAGACAAGTTCAAACATCAAAGAGTGGTTATAAAACCCAAACTTGAAGGAATGGCTCCACTAAACTTGTTTCCAATCAAGTCCAATCCTTGTAAAAGAGTGAGGTTATTGGTAAGTGCAGAAGGCATGTCTCCAATAAGTTTACAGTACTACAAAAATATAAATATAAGACGCCATGAAAAATGACGGTCAAATAAAAACATGTCATATATGAGAGAGGCGGGTGACGGTAAGAAAATAAATGATGGGTGTCCAAAAAACCGTCATATATTGTCAGGCTTTAAACGACAGGTATTAAAAAAACCCGTCATTTATTTCAACCCAACGTTCATTTACTAAAAGGAAAAAAATAAAAAATAAAATTGAACTTTAAATGACAGGTATTCGAACTACCCGTCATTTAAAGTTTAAACAATATATGATGGTTATACAAACAACCGTCATATATTGGTACCCACTATTTCAATTTCTTAAATAAAAAAAAAAAAAATTTTAAAACTTTAAAATGATGGGTGTTTGAAACACCCGTCATTTAAAGTTCCAACAATATATAACGGGTTTTTTAAACACCTGTCATATATTGAGGGCCAACGTTTTAGTTTCTTGAATTAAAAAAAATAAAAAAAAATTAAGCTTTAAATGACGATTGTTTAAAACGACCATCATTTAAAGCCTCAATCATGTATGACGGGTAAACACCTGTCATATATTCATAAATAAATGACGGGTATTAGAATACCCATCATTTATTCTCATTTTTATTCAATTTTTAGACTCATTTTTTCATTTCCACCCGTTCGTCGTCTTTGTTTTTTCTCTTCTTCACTTCTACATGAAATCGGTAGAAATCTCTCAATCTGCCTCCATTGTTGCTATCGACCACCTTAGTCCCTCTCCAACTTGAAAGTGCTCCTCCTACGCCGTCTGTTGCCTCTCTCATTTGCTTCCTCTTTGTGTTTCATCCTCTTTTCTCTAAGATACATGGGTTTGTGATTTCTATGATTTTTCTTCATTTTCTTCCAATATGCTTAGATTTCTAGATTATGGGATTGATTTATTTAATATTATGGATTGTTTTATTAGTTGATTTTTGTTGTTTAAATTTCTCCTCATTTGTTGCCCATTTTAATATTATGAGGTGTCAAAAATTGTTAATGTTTGATGTTTTATTGACTTGAGAGTGATAGTAGATGATATGCTTAGCCTTAGAATGATTATTAAGATAAAAATTAGTGATTAAAATGGGATATTTATGATGATTTTATTTTTCTATGAATTTTAACTGATTTATTTCAATAATTTTTAATTTAAATTCCATGCATTGTTCGATCAGAGTAGTTTTATTGTTCAAAACTACATATTGAAATATACTAGTGTACCAATTTTCATTACAATTGGAGTTCATTTTAGTAACCAAAACTGACGCGTGGTTTCTCTAAAATCATTGCTATTTTATTGATATTTTTACATTTGGTAAAGAGTGATTTGTTCTTGGCTTTAGATTGCTAATATAGGATATGTGTAACCTTAGAATGATCAATGAGACAAAAAACATTGATTCAAAATTATGTTTATAGTGTTTTTCTTTTTTCTATGATTTTTGAACGAATTTTATATATAATTTTATAATAATTAGAGTTAATTTGAAAATGTTATTTTGTGAGAATTTTGTTGGTTTTGTGATTGTATATGGTTGGAATTAGTTTGTTGAGTGAGATGTCAAGATTGAAAAGAGGATTTTAGCCCGAGAAATACTTTCTTTATGCCGTTATGCTGTCGAATTTTTTTCAATGGTTGAAGGAGTATGTGAATGCTCATACATTGTGACTCATGTTTCATTAATTACTCTATATTATATGTAAAGTGGTCAATTTCTTTATTGATAATCTTTTTATCATTCCTTTCCTCTCCATATTCATGAGTCATTGATCATTTCCTTGAATGAATTATCTTTTAGATTAAAAAGTTATGGATAAAGAATGAATGTCTTCTAATCGATTAAGTAAAGAGCATTTGAATGGTGTGAAAGAGTTTATGAGGTTTGCTCTTGAGTACGTAAAAGACCCTATAACAATAGTGTGCCCTTGTGTCAGATGTGGTCTTTTGAAGCAAATTAGTGCATCTGAGATGGAAGACCATTTAGTGTGCTATGGAATTAATAAAAATTACAAGTGTTGGCATAAGCATGGAGAGACTAGAGAGGATGAGTCTACTAGTAATTGAGAGTATAAAGGAAGCTTTGAATCAGATGATTATGACACAAATACTTATAAGGGTGATTGTCTTGAAGAGATGGCCAATGTAATTGAAAAGAAACTTGATGATTGTCTTGAAATGTTAGAGATGTTGAAAAGAGATGTAGAGAAGCCCTTGTATGCTAGTTGCACTGAATTCACAAAGTTGTCAGTGGTGTTGAAATTATACAACTTGAAAGTGAGCAATGGATGGAGTGATAAGAGCTTTACACAAAATCTCACACTTATAAAACAACTTTTACCTGTGAACAACGAGCTTCCAAGGACTATGTATAAGGTAAAACAAATGCTACGCTCAATTAGCATGAGTTATGAGAAAATACATACCTGTCCTAATGATTGCATATTATTTAGAAATGAATGTGCATCATTAATGGAGTGTCCAAAATGTAATGCCTTGTGCTACAAAGAGAATGGGAAGAGTCCAAAGAAGGCGTTATGGTACTTTCCTATTATACCTAGATTTAGACGACTGTACAGTAGTGCAGAGGATACAAAAATTTGACATGGCATGCAGATGAATGAATCAAAGATGGGAAGCTTCGACATCTAACGGACTCTTCTCAATGGAAAAAAATTGATCTCGATTACCTTGACTTTGTAGCAAAAGATAGAAACCTTCGCCTCGTATTATCTGCTGATGGAGTGAATCTACACAGGCTTCAAAGTAACAGTCATAGTATATGGCTAGTTATTTTGGTAATTTACAACGTACCTCCATGGTTATGTATGAAGCGAAAATATATGATGCTATCCATTCTAATTTTAGGGCCAAAACAGCCGGGAAATGACATAGACATATATTTAGCTCCTTTAATTGAAGATTTAAAATTGTTGTGGGAGCATGGTGTTGAGGTATATGATGGACATAGAGAGAAAAGGTTCAATTTAAGAGCATTGTTGTTTGGTACAATCAATGATTTTCCAACATATGGTAATTTGTCAGGGCGTAGTATCAAAGAAAAACTTGGATGTCCTATTTGTGAAGAGGGCACACATTCAGTGAGATTAGAATATGGGATGAAGAATGTCTATCTCAAATATCATAGATGGTTGCATCCTGATCATTATTATCGATGCTTAAAAAAAGTTTTCAATGGGAATTCAGAAGAAAGTAAGGGACCTTTGCCACTGATAGGTGAGCAAAATTTTAACAAGGTGAAGAATTTGAATATCGAATTTGGCAAACCTTTTACAAAGCATCTTAAGACATGTGAGTGGAAAAAAAGGTCTATTTTTTTTGACCTACTATATATGACAATTTGATTGGTATATTACTTCATATTCTGGGAAAGACCAAAGATGGCATCAAGGCAAGACTTAATATGATTTCTATAGGGATAAGGGAAGAGTTGGCTCCACAAGAGAACAGAAGTCGCACATTTCTTCATACAGAAGCTCATACATTGTCTAGAAGAGAAAAGAAGACTTTTTGTGAGTCGCTTGCTACTGTTAAAGTTCCAGAGGGATACTTTTCAAATATTAAGGGCTTTGTGTCATTGAAAGATTTAAAGTTGAAGGGTTTAAAATCAAATGATTGTCATATGTTGATGGAAAATTTTATTTCAGTAGCTATACGTTCTATTTTACCTAATACGGTTCGAGTCACGATCACAAAATTGTGTTTCTTCTTCAAGTTTATATGTAGTAAAGTGATTGACCAACAAAATTGCTAAGATTGCAAAGCCGAATTGTGTAATCTTGTGGGAACTTGAAATGTATTTTTCACCTGCATTCTTCGATATAATGGTGCACCTCACTATTCAACTTATGATAACCTAAGAATTTAAAAAAAATTAAAAATTAATTAGCGTGATTGTATTATACTGCACTAACACAAAACAATCAATTCCAAGGTCCTTTATAAATTTTGATGCGGCCTACACTTGGAATGTAATTAAGGTAATTAGAATCATTTATTAAATTGAAATTTAATGCATTAATACATATTCATTGATTCTTTAATTTTTAGTGTCCAAGACAAAAAAAAATAGCTTGGATTGTGGCTATTACATCATAAGGTTCATGAAGGACATCATTATCCATAACAAGAGCATAATTCTCAAGATGGTATGTCAACAATATTAACTTTTAAATTATAAAAATATTTAATGTATTAAAATTATATTAATATATGGTGGATCATTTATATATTGCAATACTATGATGATTCTTATATTGAAGAATTTGGGGATGCAGAAATAAATGAGGTAATTGAAAAATGGTGTCAATACATATTCCAAGTGTGGACCTCATACAAAGAAGATCAATAGAACTACCTTGAAGAAGTAGCTAGGAAGTTTTTTCTTAATAGGTAGTTATTTTTGGAAATAGTTTACTTTATGTAATTACATTTGTTTATTGATTAATTTTGAAATTAAATATAATAAATTTCATTGATATTCAAATTTGGAATGGTTGGCTACTGCTATTTTGATTTCTTTTTACAGGGGGCTGATATAAAAATAGCTCACGTATAAAAAAATTATATAATAAATGATGTTTATTTAAATAACCGTCATTTATACTAGTATAAATGATGGGTAATAAAGATATCCATCATTTAAATTTAAATGACAGGTATCTTTTTTACCCGTCATTTTAAAATATGAATTTTTACCATACTTTAAATGATGGGTAAATAAGATACCCGTCATTTATATTCTTATTTTGCTTGTTCTTCTATAAAAATTTTATTTTAAATGACGGTTTTATAACCGTCATTTACTGGTGGACTTTAAATGTCAGTTGAATAAATGACAAGTATTAACCGTCATTTATAGACTAAAATAATTGTCATTTATTCCCTTTTTTGTAGTAGTGTTATTATTATCCAAGTATAGATAAGTGAGATTTTGAAGAGCAAATATCTCAAGCAGAATGTTTCCTATATATAATTTGAATCACATATAAATTAAATCAAAATTAAGGGCAAAGTAGTAGGACCAAAATATTATCGGAACTCAAATCAAAGTGACTAAATTAAATAGAACATCTCACTTTTAAAAGCACTTGATAATACAAATATATGTACTTGAGATCACTAGTAAAATACAAGTGTGAAGATCTCGTAATCTCATGAAAGATAAAGTTTGAGAGGGGTATTCATGTGCAAAAGAAGTTAAGGACAAATATATGTATTTTAGATTTCTTATAAAATCCCAAGTTGAAAGAAAACTTAATTCATCAAAACCTTGTTTCCCCTTAAATCCAACAATTCTAAATGAATGAGGTTAATTAACAAGTATGAAAGGTAACTGATTAATGAGATTGTTACTAGACAAGCATAGATAGATGAGGTTGTGGAGACTTCCAATCTGAGTTGGAATGGTATCTGCAATTTCAATTGCACAACAAACTATATCATATTTAAAGCTAAAGTTGTAAGACTAGAAATATTATAGGAACTTGGATTCAGCTAATTTTTTTAGTTATAAAACTAGTATTTTATTTAAGAACCATCAAGCTATTATATACCTTTGCCAAAAATTAAATTTAAAAAGGCATCTCTCTTCTAAAAGCAATTGACAACAAAATTTAAGTACTTGATATTATTGTAGCTCAAATCTATGCATGACATATGTGGGTATGCATGTGCACAAGCTAGATAGAAAACTTGGTAAACCAAAAGATATGTTGTGTGACTAAAGTTGACAACCTAAAGATAATTTGACCAAAAAAATGAAAATCTTCCATTAAGCTAATTGTTTTGTGAGATATCTAGAGATTGAAGATACAGGAAACTTTCAATTTATTGTTGGAGCACAAGTCAAAAGTATCCAAACTTGTTAGTGTACCATTATCTTGAGGTATAAGACCGGTGAATTGATTGTGGGAAAATTTAAGAATCCTTAATTTTTCCAAATTTGAAATTCAAGAAAGTATCTTTTTAACTAAAATATTTGAAGACAAGTTCAAATATCTAAGAGTGGTTAACCCAAACTTGAAGGAATGGCTCCACTAAACTTGTTTTCACTCAAGTCCAATCATTGAAAATGAATGAGGTTATTGGTAAGTGTAGAAGGCATGCCTCCAATAAGTTTATTATTATCCAAGTATAGATGAGTGAGATTTTGAAGAGCAAATATCTCAAGTGGAATGTTTCCTATATATAATTTGAATCACATACAAATTAAATCAAAATTAGGGGCAAAGTAGTAGGATCAAAAATATTATTGGAACTCAAATCAAAGTGACTAAATTAAATAGTGCATCTCACTTTTAAAAGCACTTGGCAATACAAATATATGTACTTGAGATCACAACTAAAATACAAGTGTGAAGATCTTGTAATCTCATGAAAGATAAAGTTTGAGAGGGGGTTTCATGTGCAAAAGAAGTTAAGGACAAATATATGTATTTTAGATTGCTTAAAAAATCCAAAGTTGAAAGAAAACTTAATTCATTGAAACCTTATTTCCTCTCAAATCCAACAATTCTAAATGAATTAAGTTAATTAACAAGTACGAAAGGTAACTGACCGATGAGATTGTTACTAGACAAGCCTAGATAGATGAGGTTGTGGAGACTTCCGATCTGAATTGGAATGATACCAGCAATTTCAATTGCACAACAAGCTATATCATATTTTCCACTCAAGTCCAATCATTGTAAATGAGTGAAGTTATTGGTGAGTGTAAAAGGCATCTCTCCAAAAAGTTTATTATTATCTAAGTATAGAAGGGTGAGATTTTGATGAAGAGCAAATATCTCAATCGGATTGGTTCCTAAATCAAAATTAAGGACAAAGTTGCAGGACCAAAAATATTATTGGAACTCAAATCAAGTTGACTAAATTAAATAGTGCATCTCACTTTTAATAGCTATTGACAATAGATATATGTACTCGAGATTGCTAGTAAAACCCAAGTGGGAAGATCTTGTTATTTAATGAAATATAAAATTTGAGAGGGGGTTTCCACATCCAAAAGAATTTTAGGACAAATGTATGTATTTGAGATTGCTTATAAAATCCAAAATTGAAAGAAAGAAAAAGATTCACCAAAATCTTGTTTCCCCTCAAATCCAAGTAACTCACCAGTAAGATTGTTACTAGAAAATTCTAGATAGCTGACATTGCAAAGACTTTCAATCTGAGTTGGGATTGCTCCATAAAACTTGTTTTCCCTCAAATCCAACATTGATAATTGAAAAAGATTTTGAAGAGCTTTCAGTTGAGTTAAAATGGTACCTGTAATTTCAATCACGAAAATCAAATTTAAAGATAAAATAGTAGAAGTAGAAATATTATAAGAACTTGGATTCAGCTAAATTTGTTAGTTATAAAAACTAATATTTTATTTAAGAACTATCGAGTTCTTATATACTTTTATCAAATATTAAATTAAAAGGGATATCTCAATTTTAAAAGCATTTAACAACAAATTTAAGTACTTGACACCATTGTAGCTCAAAGGTATGCGTGACATATGTGGATATGTGCACAAGCTAGTTGGCATTTTGCCACTTATTTTGTTGTGACTAAAGTTGACAACCAAGATATAATTAACTGAAAATTTGGAAAACTTCCATTCACTACTAAAAAAGTTAATATGAGTGACGGATAATTAGTGACAAATTGATATCCCTCATTAATTATGGTGATTTTTGATGAATTAATGATGAATGATGATATTTGTCACCATTCCTTTTAAAAGTTTATATTTTTGTGATGGATATGAGTTCGTCACTAACTTGTGACAAATGCCAAAAATTATCATAATTTTACAAAACTTCCACAAAGTTAATGATAGATAGTTAGTAACTGATGGATATCCATCATTAAATTGAAACTATAATAAAAATGAATTATTTATGCTAAAATAAAATATATAATTAATGTATTTTGAATTTTAAAATAAAAATAGATGATAAAAAGCTTATCTTAAAATAATTTATTCATGACTAAGATAATTTTTCTTTTAAATTTTTTAAATATTTAAAAACAATTATCATTATTTTTTTGACGCATTTGAATTGGTAAAATATTAGCTTAATTTTACTAGAATATCTATTTTTACATTGAAATAAGTTATTAAGTATCAATAGTTCAAGAAAATATTGAATATATTTTTTATAATTAATTAAGTTCATAATTATATGAATTTAAAAATAAAAATAATTATGTGGATTAAAAAAGAATTGTTCATTTATCTTGTTCAAGTTTTGTCTTTTTTTTTAAATATTTTTAAGTAGTACTTATTAAAGATTAAAATTTCCATCATTATATATTTTACACTTTTTTTATTTAAAATATATACTCCTTCCATTCAAAAATGTAAGACACTTTTTGAGGAGTTGAATATTAAAAAATGTAAGGCATTTTTAGTCTTTCGAGATGTAACCATTGCTTTTTTTGAAAAGTGCTCATATTAATAATGACTTTATATTCATTGTAGGGTGTTTAATAGAATAAATATGAAAAGATAGGGTTAGTTAAAAAGTAGGTAATTACTTTATTAAGATGAGATTTAATTAAAAATGCTTTATATTTTTTAACAGAGAGAGTAACTTTTTAAAATTTTATAGATGTGGGGTGTCTTTATGTGTGTGTATTAAAATTTGAAGTGCTGGTCTTTTTAGTTCAATTGGTAAAACATGACGCCTAAGTTTTTGGCAAAAGCAAGGTCCCAAGTTCGAGCAGTGGGAGGGCACATTTCTTCAACTCCAAAAGCAACATGGAGGCTGCGTGGGGATGATTGAGATAATTGGAGGGAAGGGGAGATAGGTGCATTGTCAGAATAGGCTAGGATTATAGTAAAAAAAAATTAATAATGAAATCAATAAAATTAATCAATTAAATAATAGTGATGGATATATTTATTTTCAGTGGCAGGTAGTGTATATCCCTCACAAAAGTAGTCACGGATATATTATCATCACATAGATTAGTGACCTCTACTTTGCGGCAGATTTAGTGGCAGATTTTGTCATTTAGTGACAGATTTGTCCATCACTAATATCAATTTTTCTAGTAGTGATTAAGCTAATTGTTTTGTGAGACATATAGATATTGAATATACGAAAAATGTTTTATTTCATGTGATATGCTACCAAATGTCTTTTTATTTGATAAATTGAAAGATTCAAGATATATCACATCTTTTATTATTGGAAAAGGACTAGAAATATTGTTGGAACTCAAATCCAAAATTTCTAAACTTCTTAGTTTCCCAATGACTTGGGATAGGAGACGTGTGGTTTGATTTCTAGAAAAATTAAGCTAATTATGTGATGTTGTCAAATTTGAAATTGATGATGGGATGTCACTAGTGAACATATTCACAGATATAAATTCAAATAAGTGAGGGTGGTTATATAACCCAAGTTTAATGGGATAGTTCCACAAAACTTATTTCCACTCAAACCTAATATTTCTAATTGAGCGAGGTTTATAAGTATTGTAGGAAACTCATCAACAAGGTTGTTATTAGACAAGTCTAAATATATGAAATTTTGAAAAGGTCCAATTTAAAATGAAATGGTACCTATAAATCCAACCATGCAAATTGAGCCAAATTAGTTAGACAAAGAAATGTTGTTGGAACTCAAAGTCAAAGTGATTACTATTTGTCACTCATTAAACCAATTATTTTTATTGAAGGAAAACATGAAGATCTTGTGATTTCATCAAAGATTAAACTTCAGAGGGTTCTCAAGTGCAAAAGAATTTGATGAAAAATATAAGTACTTGAGATTCTTTATAAATTTAAATAGGACTGGAAATATTATTAGAACTCAGATTCAGCTGAATTTATTAGTTATAAAACTAATATTTTATTTAAGAACCATCAAGTTCTTACAATCTCCTCAAAGATTAAATTGAAGAGGGCATATCATATTTAAAACAATTTGTCGACAAATATAAATAATTGAGTTTGCTTATAAAGTCCAGAGTTGAAAGAATGGCTTCACCAAAACCTTGGTTCCCTTCAAATCCAATATTTTAAATTGACCGAGGTTAATTAACGATTATGGAAGCCAGTCAACTCACTGGTAACTATTATTAGATAAGCCCTTGTAGATGTTACATAACAATTGAAGTTAAAAATATTAAAATTGCATAGAGTATCATTAAAATTTTAGTTCTCATCCCATCATCCGTGTAAATTTTCATCTGTTAACCCATAAAAATTCAATTTTCTCCTATTTAACAATTTTTTAAATATCAAACACACACAGATATATAGAACCTTTTTCCTTACTTTGTTTCATTAGTATTCAATTTTATTAAATTTTTTATATTAATTTTGATAATATAATAATATTTTTTTAAAAAAATTAGTTTATCTATATTTGATGAATATTTTGCTCCCACATCTAGAAAATGCCACTAGTGAGAGTGGTTATGAAAGCCAAACTTGAAGTAATGGCTTCATCAAACTTGTCTCCACTCAAATAATATGACCATTTAATTGACTGAGATTTGTAAGTGTGTAAGGTAACTAACTGGTAAATTTATTTGTATACAATAATAAATATTTGAGATTGTGAAGAGTTTTTATCTGAGTCGAAATGATACATGTAATTTCAATCACAAATAAATCAAATCAAATCAAATCAAATTTATAGATAAAGCAATAGGACCAAAAATATTATTTGAACTTCAGATTGATCAACTGAATTTATTTGACATAAAACTAATATTTTATTTAAGAATCACAAAGCTATTATTGCAATTTCATAAAAGATTGAAATGAAGAGGGCACCTCACTTTTAAAAGAATTTGATTGGACAAATAGAGATACTTGAGGTTGCTCATAAAACCCAAAGTTAAAAGAAAGGCATCAATAAAACCTCGCTTAATTTCCACTCAAATCCACAATTCTAAATGAGTAAGGTTAATTAACAAAATGACTAAGGTTAATTAATAAGTGTGGAAGATAACTTACCAGTAAGACTATTATGAGACTAGTCCAAAATCATAAGATTGTGAAGACTTCCAATTCTTTGAGATGGAATGGTACCTACCAACCCCATTCCATAAAGATATAGGAATTCTAGATTAGGAAATGCAGTGAAGTTTAGATCCGCAACTCGAGGCTGCCGTGGAGGGATGCTTGGTGTCCAAATCTCAATTATACTTCCAAATTCATTGCAAGTGATCTCCCCCCATTTACAGGGGTCACCTGAGATGTTGTGGTAGCTAGTGTTGGTATAATAATAATTCCACCATTTGCTCTGAACCAAGGCATGTTTCTCCTCTTCTTCAAAGGCAGCAGCATTATAAAATAGGGATAAGAACATTATTACAACCATTGTTGGAGGAACTGACATAACATTACTGGAGTATGCCATCATAAATAGCGTTATTAGTTTATGAATAGAGTTATCATTGAATGAGTGCACCGAGAGGGTCTTTATGAAAAGCTAGCTAGGTTGGCCACTGCATTTTTACGCGTCTATTTTTATTATTCATTATTGTGCTTCATTGACGGGGCAGTCTATCAAAGTCAAGCATATTATTGATTTTTTCCCTAAGGCCATTATTATTATTTTCGTACAGCTCCTTTGATTTTTTTTTTTGTTTTGTGCTTAAGTTCATGATTTCTAAAGTAATTGGGCCATGGTCATCCAGAAATTTCATGGAACGTAGTTTAACATCTTTGGTGTGGGACAGTCATATAATTGCCGTGTCAATTGTGAGATAGCATAATTGCGTACAAATCTTATGTCTGGGAGAAGAGTGCATAAAAATCACGTCAAACTTTGAAAATTCCTTTTTATCTCCATTTAATTATTTATAGTTAAGCTTTAACGTATTTTCTTGAATAATTTTATATCTTTAAAATGAATTGTTTAGTTTGTTTTTATTGTGTCTTTTAATAAAATATCCTTTATAAAAAGGCGTCATATATTCATTAATAGTAGATATTCTATTCTAGTACATACATAAAAACTGAGCCAAAATATTTCTAGGAGAATTACAATCAAATATCAAATAAGAAAATTAATAATAACCAAATATAATAAAAAAGAACCTATTAACTTTTGAAACCTGAGCCAAGGAAATTGAGGCCCGTCCTCCTAATTTTTTTGCATTCCCTTGTTAATTCTTAAATTGATCTCCGCATCATACCTTATTAATGTTATTTATATAGTATCCGATTTAAATAATAAAATTTCTTGATTGTTTCTTGACTTTAAAATCAATTTAATACTACTACTACTACTAATTAAATAAATAAATAAATTCATTTTAATACAAGTAAGCAAGTAACAATCACTTAAAAAAATGAAATGTATTCGATGGCAAGGAAAACTGATGACGCTTTTAATTTGATTCGCAGCTTATTTTACAAGTATATTTTTCAATTATCTAAGTCATATTGGCCAAAAAAACTTTTAAGTCATATTCGTGTGGACATATTTATTTAGTAATTTTTTGAAATTCAATAAACATATGTTAGCTAAAAAAATTTGTTTCAAACACGCATAAATAAAAATAAAATTAAAGAGTTAGGAAGTTGGAATAATGAAAGATAAATTGACCATTTTAATTTATGCTAATTTTAATTTAAATTATATTAATTTTTAATTTAATATTTTCCAAAATATTTATTTAAATATTACAATTAATTATATTTGTTCAAATTAATTATATTATAGAGATATTTATAAATTATCCATCAATACGATCCTAATTTCAGCAACGAAATTTTATCTTATAATTTTATAAGTCATGGGTCAAATTTTTATAAATTGAATCAATCGAGTGGCAACAGTTCTACGCACCTATTTTAGGATTTTTGACATTAGATGCACCAAATCTTTTATTTTTCTTCCTCTTTTTCATCTCTTTGTTTGTTTCCCTCTTTTTCTCGTGCTTATGGGAGCAGGTTTGAAATTTGGCCAAAAAAGGGTGCAGGTTGGAAAACTCGATCCATGCCTTGACCCAACCTTCTTAGATTTTCAACCATTTATTTGGTCCGGCCTATTAATTAATTGTCGATCAAACTCTACAACTTTTTTTTGGATAAATTTAAGGAGTAGGCTACGTGAGGGAAGAATTTCAGTTAACACCTATGTAGAGTCTTAATTTAAGGTGAATCTAAAAAATTTTTGAATTTTCAATTCAGTGCAGGGGAGAAAAATCAAAAGAATTTTGCTAGTAAAGAGACCAAAATAGTCTTCACTTGTTATTCAGAATCATTATTTGTTAATTTTTTTACTTCACTTGTTAATTTATGAATATAAGTTGTAAATTACATGAGTTGATATGTCAATAATTATATAAGACTTAACATTAGTTTTTCAATTACAAGCAATAATATCAGTTGTTAACTTGCAAATTTTACTTGTTAATTTACTAATATCAGTTGTGAATTGCTGATAGGTCTTGTAATTTACAATTATCAATTGTAAATTACTGACAAATCTTATAATTTACAACTGATATTAGTAAATTAACAAGTAAAGTTAGCAAAGTAACAAATAATGTTATGATTACTTGGCAAACAGATGTAATTTGTAAGTAATATTGATAAATTAATAAGTATAGTAAGAAAATTAACAATTAATAATTTTGCGTAACAAGTGAAGGGTATTCTAATTTTTTCACTAGTGAAATTCTTTTAACTTTTTTCCCCTGGACTGAGCTAAAACTTCAAACTTTATTTAGACCCACATGAAATTAAGTCTCTACAAAAGAACTTAACTGAAATTCTCCCCTACATTAATAGTAGAGAATATTTTTCTCAAAATACTGAAAGCAATGAATAGACCTCCCTAACTAAATTACTACGTACATAGAGATACATCATTCATTCATTTAAGGGAAGAAAAACAATCATTCACTTGTACCCTCAAGGTACTGAAAACTGGACCAGTCATTAAACCGGTCAAACCAATGGGTTACAAGTTAGTGGTTTAACCTCAGTTGAACCGGCGGTCAACCCGGAAGGCAAACCAATCATAATTAAAATAATATAATTTAAATAGTAAGACATTAATCATGAAAATATTCAATTAAATTCAAGATTAATCTCTAATACAAGATACAAATACAATAATAATTATAGAATTACAACCACTCAAAAGTCTAATAATAAGAAAATACAACTTTCTAAATATTCATTCTTACAATTACAATTTACAACCCTTCAATCATTAAAAAGTCCAAAACTAATCATCACTAGTACTAAAATCATTAAACAATGACAGTCATAATTCATAAATGCTAAGCAACAATCAGACAAATGAACAACAACAAATAATGGAAGATTAAAATAATTAAGACACAATTAACTTAAAAGAATACTAAATCTTTTAAGTTTGAACTTACAATTAAAGCCGTCTATTCGAAGTTCAAACTACAGATAATGAAATCTAGTTTACTTGCCTTGCCCTCCATTGCCTTGCTTTTTTAATTTTGAAGCTGAATTTTTTACTTTTTATTTAGTTTTTATAATTTTTAAAAAAATAATAATTAAAAAATTAAAAAAGTGACTCCACTGACCCAACAACTCAACTGCTAGGTTAGCCGGGTTGACCTCAGGTCAATCGGGTCACACCAAGTCAATGGCTTGACAATTTAGGCGAAACCCATACTAACCACCAGTTTATGAGCTGAACTGATTAATTCAATCTGAGTTTTCATACAATGCTTGCACCTATCCACATTCAATTCAATTGAACTTACGCTTTTTTTCTCAAATATTCTTCCACAAAATCAGTTTACTTTTGGATTTGAAAAATAATAATACTGTGCTTGATTGACGGATCGTTCTAAAGTGAATAAAAGTTTTCTAAAGCCATTATTAATTATTATTATTATTATTATTATTATTTTCTTAAATCTCTTTGTTTTTATTATTGTGCTTCATTGACTGGCCCGCCATGATCATCTAGCAACTTCAAAGAATGTAGTTTCCTCGGTGTGGGAACATATAAATGCGTACAAGTCCTATGTCTCTTGAAACAAAAAAAGGTGCATAAAATTATCACCTCAAACTTTGAAAATTCCTTATTATCTCCATTTATTTCATGTAAGCAAAGACAAACAAATCTGGTTGTATCGAACATTTAGATTTGAGGAACAAAAGTTAAAATTTGTTGTCCTTTAATTTATTTTAAGCAATTCAAATTTTAGTGTATCTCAGACAAAAAGATTTTATCTTTTTTTAATATAATTATATAATATTTAGTGTTATCTGATTAGATCGAGCATTGTTGGACCAATTAACAGTATTTTTCTTAATATGATTTTTTTATCTCCATAATTTGAATCCTCAACGAGTACCATTCACAATGAAAATTTTTATGATCGTTGCATATAAAATTATAAACTACTATTACCATTTGAAACAGATATTTTCTTTTACATTTCCATATTTTTACCGTAACTTTGTTCCTCTATTTTGGATTGCTGAACAGTGTCAAAAAAAGTTGGAAAAAAGAAAAAGAAAACATAAAAATTTTAGGACGACAATCATCAGTTTAAATTTTTCTATTTTGATATTTTCACCAGACTTTTCATCATTTTTCAATATCAAATAACATATCTTTAGAAAACTTGTTAGTTAAGCTGTTTGTCGTTGACTAACATTACTTTTTTATTTTTATAGTATAAGGAGGAGACATTGCCAGCAACAAACATTATCTCCTTTAAGGAAGATAAAAGGTAGGCATTTCCCAACTGATTAAGTTGCTTTTTTTTCATTTTTAAATATAAGAGAAAATAATAATTCATACTATTAAAGAAATTTGGTTAAGTATAATAATTATATCTAAAATTAAAGAAATTAGATTAAATTGTCCCTATAATTAATTAAAAAATTTGTTTAGTGAAAATAAACATTGATTTTCACTGCTACAAAAAAACTGTACAGGAGTGCTTATTCTGGGCCTTCAGGAGCGTTTCCGAAGATCTCTCACATGATGGCCTTTGGAAGCGCTTTTGGATCAACCTACAGGAGTGCTTTTTTTAATAAGCGCTCTCATATAGATGAATCTATGAGCATATGGGAGTGCTTAAACAAAGAGTGCTTCCGTATGCCCCTACATACAGGAGCACTCTATTTTTGAGTGCTCTCATACGTTTTTTTTTTAATTTTTTAATACTTTTCCTGTATCCTTACAAATGATTAATCCCACTATCAAAAACCAATTTAAAAACAATTTATTGAATACAAAAGGTCGTATACAACGAAAGAACTTAAAAATAAAATAACTACTTCAATTTTCTAACTAGTCTAATCTCTTCCTCGTCTAACAAGTTAAACTAGTTTAAAGCGCATTACCTATCACAAACAACCTTATATATTCTGAACACTCCTTAATTACATCTTTTATTTGCTCCATGGTAAAATGCAAAGATCTTGCTCTCACAAAATACTACATAAGAAATGAAAGTAACATATAAGTAATTAACATTATATTATATTAGTTTAATTTTAAAACACCTGGCTTATATTCTCAAGAATGATCAACTTTTGTTGTGTGATTACTTCTCTCATAAACTTTATCATATAATATCCACACTCCCAACCTTGTATCTGTGTAGGTACCTATCAATAAAAGATGTCATTATCCAAAAATGATAGAAACAAATTTCAACTTAATTACTAACACTTTAGGGATGAAATCAAACATATAATTCTGATTTGTTGGTGAAAATCTAGCAGAATCTCCCCTATAACATGACATTCCAAAAAAATTTAGAAATTTTACATCAATCCAAAATAGCATATTCAAAATAACAAACTTAAAATATCCATCAAACAATCATTTAGATGCACCAACTTGTTTTATTAAGAAAAAAATACAAACATTTATTTTTTTCCATGTATAAAACTTAACAAGATCAAGCTTTTTGGTATTTGAAGAGAGACCTTCACCACCTCAATAACATGCTACGACCCTATCAAAATTAAGCATACAAACTAGAAATTGTTACTCTGTTTGTTATAATAGACATGTACAAAGAATATAGAGCAGAAAACTTATTGATTAAATAATATTCTCATAGATCTATAATTCTTAAAGTTACTATCTTTTAATGAATCAATATAATAAATTATTAGGAGGAATAGATTGATACAAACAAGCACCCAATATTGCCTAAAATGATAAAATATTTCATAAATTCAAATGTCAACTAGATTTAAAGATAAATAACAATAACAACTTATCGTGGATTGTGATGAGCTAAAAATAACATGTTTCTCTTGCATTTGGCCTTGAATGCATATGTAATTTTTTTGAGAATGATAATTAACACTATAAGTACTTGTGTTGTGAGGGCTAATAAATGAAAATTTCATCATCATTGAACCCAGCACCACAAAAATATAATACAAGTACCTAAAATGAAAAAATAGAAATAATCACTACTAATATTAAATAAATACCACAACAAATAATAAAATTTAGAAGTACATGATGTAAAATATAATTTGTGTGGTTTGTAGCCAATCATTGATTAAAATCTCATTAATATTTTCAGCCGCTTTTTTTTGCTAATTGCTTCACCATAAATCTCCTTTTCAAATTCTATTTCATGGATCTTATTTTTAAATGTCGTTCACATAATCACTTCAAGTGCATTTTTTTAAGGATACTGTAGCTAAGCGAATTTTGTGCTAGTCTTCCCTACCTTAGTTACAAATTTAGATCCTTTTGACATATTTCCTTTCAATGGCTTTCCTTTCAATTTGATTGGCTTCTTTACTATTTCATTAGATTTTAAGGACTACAAAATGTAAAATTAATTGGTAAGGCCAAAATTAAACATGAATGATTTTAAAGAACTATCAATTATCATACTATTTGGGCTAAAATTGAAACGTCATTTACCAAGGGCTATAACCTAAAGTAGGCTGAGTAACTGAAGAGTCAAGTCCAATCAGCGATCTAAACAAGAGAGCCAACCCAGATCCCATGAGAATAACTCGATACCCAAATCCCTTAAGTTTTGAAACCATTACTTAGACCGTTGGTACATAAAATCACAATCTCAATGGGCCCCAAATCTCGCAAAGACATGACCATTATTCGCGAACATCTTGGAGACACAAGCTGGCCGTTAAGTAATGGAATGCATTGATAATAGATCGTGTCATGAATTTCACAGACCATGAGTAAGGGATCCATGATATTTATGAATACATTCTAGAATTTGAGAGAGCAACCGTTACAGCTTAATCCTTATAAAAGGAAGATTAAATCATAGAAATAGAGACTTATCCAAATACTGATATTTTACATCTATAATTCTTAGATTTATTAGATAGCTTTCACGCGTAGCTTTTATTTTTCATTTTAGTCTTGTAATCCTTTAAGCTTTGTAACCCTTTAGCATTAATCAAACACTTGTTCTTCCAACTCTTGTGTATCTTTTACATCTGGGTATACTATGGTAAGGGAGCCCAAGGACCCTTTATTATCAATTGAGACTCAGTGTCTTCGGCATGCTTGATAATTTATTATTCCCAACAAACAATTTGTGGTACACCCTATGGGACAATGTGTAGCAAGATGCTAAGGACTGAGAAAGATAAAAAGATTGATGCAACAGGTGCTGGTTTTAACAAGCTAGAAGAAAACTCTGCATCCACAAGGTTAGAACCATTGATACCTGACGCTAAGACAGGTAGACATTATGAGCACATAATGTCGATGTGACAACGAGTAGTAGCAACAGCATGAGCCTTAGGGTAAAACTAGAAAGTGAATAGGTAAACCCTTTGATTATATCTAATGGTCTAGTAGTAGAGGTGCTGTGTGGAATCTAGGACCGTATGGATAGAAAGATGGAGGAGAATCAAAAGTTCTTTGCTATCTCCTTGGAAACATTGGAATGCAGAGAGAGAGAAAGACAGAAACTAATGATGCAGACTTGTAAAAGGAATGAGGAACTTAGCCACATCACTTAGAGGAACACCACTTAAAAGCAAGCTCAAACTTAGGGCCACATAGAGGACAACAATCAGGGATTAATACAAGCAGGCCCTTAGGGCTGCACAACTATAAGGGATTATTCTATTCCTTAAGTTTTTGCTAATACTAACCCCACAAATAATCCCTTTACTATTTACAGGAGCTAAACATGAGTGACCCAGGGAGTATAGGACCAGTCTCAGAACGTTGAAATGAGCCACAAAATTAGTTAGTAAATATGGACTGAGGCCGATTGGCCGTCCTACTTTGTGAAAGCTATACCTGAACATATAGACAAAGATAACCCGTACTCCCAATGCTACAGGATCCCTAATTTCACCTTGTTCTCAGGAGATGGCATGCAATTAACATTAGAGCATATTGGCAGATTTACTATCCAATATGGAGAGATCACCAATTACAATAACTTTGCTAACTTAAAAATGAGAATATTCCCAAACACCCTCATAAGCCAGCATTCATGTAGTATTCCTTGCTGCCTCGTAATTCAGTACTCAATTGGATGGAAATGGAATAGAAATTTCATGTGCAGTTTTATAAAGCAGAACGAGAAGTCAATATACCAAAACTCTGTAAACTCACCCAGTGGGTTAGAGAGGTAGCAGATCAATACCTGGTATGGTTCAAAAGATTGAAAAACAAGTGCCATGTTTCGCTTCCAGAGGCCGAGTTTGTAAAATTGGCCCAAGCAGGTCTTACTACAAAGTTAAGAAAAAAGTTCTAAGGGATGGAGTTCAGGGACTTTTATAAGCTTACAGCCAAGGTCTGTGGATACGAAGAGCTATTAAAGGAAGAGGATCACCATCAACGAACCACTGTAGGCACAAACTTTGGCAAACTCAACTTAATAGTAGTAAAGCTAAAAAATGCAAGCAATTATAAGTGCCTGGCCTTGATAAGAAAGGCCACAAAAACCCCTAAAAGGCCTAACGTGGTACAATATACTTTTGACACCTTAAAAACTAAAGAAATCTTTGATTTCTTACTCAAAGAGAAATTCATTTCACTACCCATAAACCATAAGATTCCTTCCAAAGAAGAACAAAGAGGAAAGGAATATTACAAGTACTATTACTCTTGGAGCCATAGTACTAATTTCTATTAGGGCTTCAAGAACATTAGGCAAGATAGAATTAATAAGGGCATCCTAAAGTTTCTAAAGGAGGAGTCCATGGTCGTGTAAAAACCTATTCTCGCTATTTGCCACTGTCAATATGGTGGAATAGACTTCAACAGACGACGAGCCAGAAAATATGATGGTAGATGAATAGACAAAAGGTAGATGGCCCTAGAACATTTAGACCAGGGAAGAAACAAGCGAGGAAGAGAAAACATGAAGATGGTAGGGACTGCCTGGGAGAACCTACGGGCAGGTCAAATTTTGATAATCAGTATAAAACAAAGCAAGATAGAAATAGACTCTCGGGCTGGGACATTAGCCTAGAAGGGCAACGTATGAAGAGCTCAAAGAGATCTAAGGTGGTTTGGGACTGCCTGAGAGAACCATTTGGCAAGTTTGATTATTTTGTAAAATACTCAACCCGCCAGGAGTAGGGGAACCTTTCACAAGAAACACCCTCAGGATAGGATGTGGGCCCCGATGTACTATCCTTGACAGCATTAGAAAACATTATAAAGCTATCTTCAACACCAAAGATTGTAAAGAATTGAGGCAGGTTTGTTACTAGCCTAGTAACTTACCACCCCTATAATAGAGAATTGTAAGACACCAAAAATTTTCAGGTGTTCTTAACAAGAACCCAGAAAAGATGTCTTCAACACAAATGGGCTGCACAAAGGTACTTCAAGCAACATTATGCACCTCGAGCAATAAAAATCAGATGCCTAAGAAACTACCATCATGCAGGAGAAATAAATAGTTCAGAATAAGGTCAACAGAAGACTATGACAAAGAAAGTGAGGATGAAAACCAACAAAACAAGACCATTTACAAAGGAGAAATACCCCTGAATCTTTATTGCGTAGTTTCATTGACACTCCCTTCCCAATTTAGATCCACAACCAATAGGGTCTAAGACCAATTTTTGAGGGAACAAAACAACACGGGGACACATACAAGGGTAACATTCCAATTTAAATTTTAGAGTTAATTAGAGTTAATAGAAATTAGAAAGAATGTTTGAAGGTAAATAAATAATTAAAAGATTTTTAGTTTAACTTACGATATAATTTTTGTTGAGATTTGTTTTTAGAAATTAGAAATAATAAATAATAATAATAATAATAATAGTGATATATATATATAAGAAGAGTAAAAAAATTATAATAATAAGACAAAAAATACAATATACACACACACACAAGAGAAAAGGCGGTCGAGTATTAGGAAAACCAAAATAATAATAATAGTCGCAAGAAGATGCAGTGGAGAGAGAGAATATTAAACTTTGATTTTACTTTTCTCAATTCATTTTTCCATGCACACAAGAGATAGAGAAAAGGGGAAGTAGAGGATAAAGATTTGAGAAGATTTTAAGATAAGATTTCATACTTAAAATTATTTCTATTTTCAAAACTCCTTTAATAAATATTTTTTTACTCATCTATAGCTTTTTAATGATAGTAATATTTTGATGAATAGAGCAAATTTTAAGGTTAGGGTTTAGAGAAAGTATTAACTTTTAATAATAGGAACTACAAAATAGTATACGTAAATTAATACTTAAATTCTATCAGTTTAGATTTATTCTATTAACTGATTTGAAAATTTAAAATTAAGGTTTAGCTATAAATTTTGTGATGTCAGATGTATAAGATATTATATGATTAAATTATGTTTTAGGATTTAGAAAAGTTAATCTAACATAGTTTGGATTTTTATCGAATGGATTTGGATTAGAAGGATGTGGTTCTAAATTTGAGAATTTAGAGGTTAATTTTTGAGGTATTGGATGATTATTTTTAAGGTTTAGAAAGGGTGAATAAAACGTTAAATTTTTATGGAATATTTACATGTTAAAAGAGATTGAAAATTTTAATTTGGTAGAGTTTGAGGTTTGTATTTTGGATGTTGGAGTTAGAAGTGTGGTTTATAAATTTAAATGGATTAATTAGATCTAAGTGAGATAAAATTAAGTTGAAAAGGAAGGGGTTAAATTTGGAAAATTGATAGTTTAGTTGAATTATATTGAATGGATAAATTACAATATATATATATCTATATATAATGGTATTTATATCATTCAATGTTGTAGATTAATTTGTTAGTGTGGCTAGGAGCTTCTTGTACATTTGAATTAATTATAGCTCAAAAAAGAAGTAATATTGGAATATCCTTTCATACACTGAGATACTTTTTATTATTATTGTGTGTGTGTGTGTGTGGTAAATGCTTGTGTGATTTTATTGTGAAATGTAACATTTGCTTTATATGATGCAAAAGAGGTAATAAAGGATGGCTAGCAATGTGATGTTTGGTTGGGACTAATGATTGAATATTTATGCCACGTGGTTTGCCTCTACTACGTGCATAGTGGGTTGATCTTTTTCTTGTAGTTTCCAATGTCCTTGACATTTTGAGGCGATGGACACCTCCTTTTAATGAGGAGAGTCTATTCTAATAACAATGTACCTTTAACTAGGTATAACCCTAATTTAGGCTCTAACTAGTGGTAATAAAGGAGTTGAGAGTCATAAGGGTGAGGTTGGGAAATGTATCACTATTGTTTTAATTTAATATTAATTTGGAAATTGTTATATGATTATGAAATACACATGTATATTTATAGATATGTTCATGAATTGGTTTCAAAAGTATGTTGGTATATGCTAAAAATCCAACTGTTACTGAGATTTTAGATCTCACATGTTACCTCTTACCAATTTTTAGGTGAGCAACTAGGTGGAGCTACAGGAAGGCACTGAAGAGATGAGCTTGGGCTCCCTTCTATCGGCTTGACATGTGGTTTTCTATTTATTTTGTAATTATAGCTACCATGACCTAGGAAATCTATAAAATTTCATTTTAGATAATTGTTATAGGTTATTTGACTAGAATTGCTTAATCCTTTTATTTGAGTTGGATGACTTTTAAGTATATCGATATAAATTGTGGTTTTCTTTTGGGCTGAGCCCATTTATTTTGGATTGTACATATTAATGGTAAAAAAAATATGTGTTTGGCAAGATTGATGATATCCATAAATGATTATTGAACCCTGGGCTTGTTGCAAATTATTTATTAGGCTTCATCTGTCTTAAGCCTAGTGGTAGTTATATTTTTTTATTATGAAAATTTATGATAAAAATTAGGTCCACTACAACAAGCTCATATCAATATCGCTCGATAGAACCTAAGGAGGATGAGGATGTTAGAAATTGTGCCCTAGGGCCAATAATTGTACTATTAATATTGTTATTTATAGAATTTATCTTTTGTTATCAATTAATTGCATGTTCACTATGATAACTGTATCCATGGATAAACTATATTAATTGTCCTAAATGTCCTAGTCGATCATCTATAAGGGATCATAGATCATGGGCATAAGACCATGATCCTATTAGTAGACCTCTTTTATTTCAAGTATTCATGTGTATATAGTGACTAAAATTGCCAAACTGGCACTAATCCATTTTGAATCTTACTTGTATTATGTGTTTTGTGAGTTGTGAGTGTATTTTAGGCCCTAGGGAGTGTGTTTGTGAAAATGTAGCATCTATAACAGTGCCAAAATACTAATGCAAGTAAGAGTTGGGCATAATATATTGATGTTTATGGATTATTTGATGAAATAGGTGATTTGAACTCCCCTTTCTGTTTTGAGAATTAAGGGTTGAATATCAAAAATGTGATTTATAAGTGTTATGTGCGAGGTGGTGTGCTGCATGGTTTCATTTAGTCCATTGTATGTTGTTGAAATCGTATTTCTGGTTTATGGCTTATGGAATGAGTTTTGGACACTTTGTTTTGTGAAAAATATTGCAAAAGTGTAAGTTTTGAAAAGAGTGTCCAAATTTTGAATGAGTAATAATTTGAGTATGTAACCTAAGTCATTAGTTAAAGCTTGAAAAAAAAAATTTATAGACATCTAGTTCACGTCAATTGGATGTCGGACGGAGGAATGGAACTTGTTGGAAGTTGTCCCAAAAGCTATCAATTTGATAGTAGAAATCTGTTGTCATAGAAAGTGCAATGCACCGCAATGCATTGTGCAATGAGCTGCAGCACATGGCATAGAAGCGAACAAGCTGTGACGCTTGTTCAATGAGCTACGACGCACACCCTTAAAACTCACAGAAATGCAATGTTTTATGATTGCTAAGCAAATTCTAACCCTTAAGGTGATCCCATGCTTTTGCATAATTATTAACTCTAATTTGTCGGTTGCAAAGTCTTTTTAAATGGCTTTAATTTTAAAAACTTAGGATCCCACATTTACAACTTATTTGCGAACTTAGTAAATTTGTTTTTACCTTAATTTAATCTCTTAACTAATTGAGATTTGGAATTAATCATGGATTAGGAAGGAGGATATTACAAAAATCAACAAAGCTCTTATACCATATATAGAAGCAAATTGACTTAAAACATATGAAAATTAAAAAAAAGTATGAATATGAACATAAAACTTTTATTTATATAAAAGAGAGAAGGTACAGAGTGCTCACAAAGAATGTTAGAAGAAAGTGAAGGAAAATAAGCTCAAAAGAAAGAAAAATATTACAAGTAGAACGATATTACAAAGGGGGAGAGGGGGTTGGAAAAATCGATGTTTGTAAAACCAAAAGTCTTCTAAATTTATAGAGTTCACAATGACTTAGGTTAAGATGTCTTTTGTTCAACACCAATTACTTTTCTTAACTAGGGTTGAGTTGCTTTTAGTGGTTCTTTCTTCTTTCTTCATTTGCTTTTAACTTTGTAGCATTCTTGTTTGCCTTTTTCTTCTTTTCTTCATTTACTTTTGACTTTGTGATATTCTTATCTGTTTCTTTTTTTTTCTATTTTGTCTTTTCTTCATCTTTTCTTCTATGACATTTTTTTCCTTGGTCACATTTGTCTTTCACCCTTGACTTTTTATTTCCCTTTTGCTTTTGCTTTTCTCTTTCTCTTTTCTTTTTCTTTATTTTTCTCCATCAACAACCAATTGATATTTCACAAAATCGGTGCCAAATATGTCTTCATCCTCTATTTCTTAGATAGAGGACTTTACATCTGATGCTACTTGAGAGGCCACTTCTTAGATAAGGAAGGCCCATTCTTCTTTATTTTTTGTTGCTGCCAACTATGTCATTGATTTATTCTTTTCTGCCAAGAAAGAGGTTGCCTGTGATGCTTGCCTCTTTATTTGTCTTGGAATATTTCTAGCGATGATTTTCATCCATCTAAGAACGGCTTCAATGTTTGCATATTCTTAATTACTTGTATTTATCCCACCATTTAACTCTAAATTTTACAACCAAATAATTAACTGCAAGACATGGTTGCTTTTCATTTACCATAACAAAACATCAACTCATTGTCTATGGTACTACACTGTAATAAAAGAAATCGAATGGCTTTTCATTTTCTTTAAAGTTAGTTTTTCTTTAAAATAGTTCATATCCCTCCGCCACCACTGAAGGGAGTATTTTCTTTATTGGTTCAAAAATGTGGAACCACTCAAAGAATCATTTTGGAAAACTGTTTGGACAAACTAGATAAATTAGGAATGATCATAATTTCTATAATATAAAACATTATACCATGTCTCTTCATAATCATAATAATTATAAACTTGGTCATGGTAATTTATTAAAAAAATTGCTGTAAAAGGAAAATAACCCCAAATAGTTGGAGTTAATACCTTATGGATCTTTATTTGGTTGTAAAGGCTTTCATCTTTCTCTTGATGAGTGATGGTGATAGATTTTAATGCCCACGAAAATCAACTCATATTATTTTCTATGATTTTTCATGTTTATTGGAATATAATTACAAATTTTTCTTCCTCATAAGGAAGAAATATGGCTTGTAGTGTATGAAATATACACTTTCTTTGGAATTCTAACTCTATAGCATAAACTATCATTATATATTCTTTTAGAATATATTGGCTAGGGTCTAGCTTTTCTGATTGAATGGTAGTATGCTAATTTGTAGCTTGCTGGCATGTTTGATGTAACATTTAGGAAAATTTAACCCTGGTTTATTAACCTATAAGGGTAATTAGTGAGTTAATGAGGTGTGTGGCCAAAGGGCCTTAACTTGGCATAATTGTTGTGATTTCAGCCCTAGAAGTAGGTTTGGATCGATGGTGGGCCACACAGATAAGGAAAGAGGAAGAAAAAGTAAAGAATTATTCTCTGTGCCACACACCGCGGTGCGTGGTTGGTCTACCTTAAATGCAATGGGCTTCTTTGTGCCATGCGCTATGGTGAGGGCAGCATGTGCCACGACGCACGGGAAAAATTTTTAATAAATCAGATCACATCTATGTGAGACAACAGAAGAGATAAGAGGAAGAAAATGAAGAGAATGTTGGAGCTCTATTGGGGCACGCTCATTGGCTTCCATTGTTGGCATTTTGAAGCTCTCAAACACTCAAGGTAAGTTCATAGTGCATTATTCTTCCTTTCTCTCCCTCATTTATGATGATTTATGGTAGAGTTTGAGTTGGGAGATGGATTTTTAGTCCATAGGAGTATGGGTCTGATTTCATTAGTTAAAATAAGTATAATGGGAGTTATTTAATGTATTGAAACACCAATTGATGATTTTGAAAGTGGTTGGTCCATGAAAGCATTTATTATCTAAAAATTATCATAAATATAGTAGTTGGGAGAGGTTAATGTGCATTAATAATGGTTTGAGGTGTTGTTAATGATAATGTACATTAATGAAATTTAATAAGCCCATTGGGTATGAATGGGTAGTGATTAAGAGTTGATAAAAATAAAGTGTGTGGAGTTATATGTTAATAAAGTTTCAAGAGTTAGATAATGATGAAATTCTTGTGGTATGGATATAGAGAGGTTCATTTTTGGCACCATTTGAGCTTGTTGAATCTTTGGAAAGTTGGTATAGTAAGGGGTAAACCTTTGATCTCTCAAAGGTTTGAGGTAATCGGGAGAAACTTAACTTTTATGGTTGAATATTATGTTTGTAAAATATGATTAAGATTTAAATGCATGATGCATGATGGCAATGTTTGACTTGTGAAATGATTTTGGGAAAGAAATGTTGATTATGCCACTTACTTGTGATTTAAAAGTTTACTTGTGGCATGTTGTTACAAAAGTGGAGATTTGTGATATATAATATGCTAAATGTATAGAGTGATTTAAAATGAGTATGTGAGATTGTTGCCATAAATTTATTATTGAAATGCATAATATGTGATAAATGTGCATAGCATGATCATTGGTGGGAGTTCGCTTAAGGAGAGGAGTAGATTGATTGAAATCCACGTGGTATTGGTAGTGACTGTTAGAATTGAGAACTAGCCTTGGCACCGACCGTTGGAATCGGGAGGTAACCCTTATCCCATGGTTGATTCGAGACTATCCCAGTTGTTCTATAAGGGACTCAAACCTAACTAATCTCCACTGATTCATGAGGAGGCTAGATTTGGGGTACGATACCCCATGGTTATTAGTATTAGGGGAAACCGGATTACATAAGTAAGTGAGTTTACCCTGGCTCGATAGGTCCTCACAAGTGGAAGGCTGGGTTAGTCCGTGAAGGATGTAGCCACGTGATAACCACTGGTTTTGTGTCAGAGATAACAAAAGGATATAAAGTTGGCATATAATCATGCATATAAGTCCGACCACGTGGTTTTTAGTTTTGTAGTCCGGCATGTGTTGAGGGCGCATGGTTGTTATTTTTACGACCCTATGTTATGTTTTTGCTAAATAACATGATAAAGTATGTTGTGGCAAGCCCGATCACATGGTTGTTAGTTTTGTGAATTGTGGCTGAGTGTTATGTGTTATTTGTGCTTATTTGCCTAATTGCATCTATTTACAATTAATATGCAACTGTATGGGTTAAGTGAAACTTGGTTACTGAGTGCTTGTACTCACTCCTCAATTCTCAATATTTTCAGGACCTAGCTCATCGGATCCGAGTTGGGAAAAACATACAGAGGCCTAGGATTGTGGAGTAATCCTCTATATGCCTCTCTTTTATTATTTTCATGTGTATTTGTTAATGTAATTGCCAACTAGGATTATTTGACATGATTTATGTACTACTTGCATGATTTTGTGTATAACTAGTGTATTTTGTGCCCTGAGTTAGTGAGTTTTGGTTGTGAACCCGTGGATAGGGCCAAAATACTTATGCAAGTAGAAACATATGTATTTTGAGAGCTTTGGAATGAAATTGTTGATTTTGTGCAACATTTCCTCCCCCTTTATGTTTTGTGAAAATCGAAGTTAAGTAGTGATTTTATGAGATAAGTGTTTTTGATTGTGTGGGGTGCATTGTACGAGTCCGCAAGAGTCTATTGAATGTGGTCCGATGGTTGGTGTGAACTATTGGCACGTGAGGTTGAGTTGGGACACCTCATTTGGGAAATTTTGTGAAAAAGTGGTCATAATAGATTTTGATGTCCAACTTTTTATAGAAAATGAGTTTGAGAGTGAAATTAGTGCCTTTAGCTAGAGCTAGGAGAAAGCTCCATGTAGACACTGAAAACACCTCAATCGAACGTCGAACGGAGATTTGGGACGCATCGGAAGTTCACTTCCTGTGCTGTCAAATTTCGTGCAATATGCCGCAGTGCATGGCACAGAGAAGACACGCCCCGGCGCACATGCCGTAAGCCACGGCACATGTGACACTTTTTGCACAAAATTTGTTTTTGAGTTTTAAAACTCATAATTTTAGGTCCCAATTGATTTTCAAGCTTCTGCTTTCCTTTCAAAACTCTGATTTGAACTTATTTAATCATGTTTGAGATTTGAATTGTTGAGATTGAGATTCCTTTAAAAGAATTTTGAGAAATTCCTTTTATAAAATTTTAATTTGGTAATCCTTTGAGGGTTAAACCCTAGATTGCCATGATTTTGGAGTCAAATGCGGTTTAATCTCAAGGAGGTTACATTTGAGGTTTTGAGATTCTATCTCTTTAAGGAATATAGTCTACTATTTTTAAAGGTATGTTGGCTTTTAGTTTTTATGGAATGGCTGGCTGTTTGGCTATATCTTACCTTTATCTTTTGTTGATTTACTCATGTTGAAAAGATATTCCTTGTAAAAAAAAATTGTAAGAAAATCTAGAAGAGATTTTTTTCTTTTATAAATGTATTTCGAAATCAAAACAGGGTAAAATTACTTGCAATCTGACAAAAAATCTATTTTGAAACTAGGTTTTTAATATCTTTTTATAAAATGTCTTTTACTGCTTTACAATATACTTTTATCAAAAAAATTTGATTTATCAAATCTTTTTGAAATTTTTAAACACATAAAACGATAGATAAATTTTTTTTTTAACAGTGGAATATTGCTGTTGAGCTTTTGTGCATATTCTTGAGTAAAATTTAACTATTTTTTCTTTATTTCCATCTAACTGTTTTAGGATTCCTCCGTATCTTATTTTTGACACATATGTCTCCATTATTTTAAAGGCTGTGGGATTTTCTATCATTTTAACTTATATTCAAAGTTTAATTAAAACAAAAATCATATCTCACCAATTTCTTAATTAAAGACATTTTTCATTAATTTTTAGTTTATACTATACTCTTACCAATTGACCCTAATTTATCATTATTCCCGTTCAAGGTAAAAGAAAATTTGCATCTAAAGAGTAAATTGACCAATTTACATAATTATAATAATGATCGCGTATTGTAAATAATAAAGTTTTATCTAACAATATTTTATTCTCTATATTATTTAAAAATTATGACAAGTTTAATTTGTCTTTAAACAATTTTAATTCACATTTGAATTCAAATACAAAATACAACTGATCTTACGTAAAAATTTAACTAAGTTATAATTAAATGTTTCAATTGCAATATCATTCCATCTAAATAGAAATTAAAAAAGGTTGCAATTTTACTGAAAAGAATTTATACATGAATTCAATTAAAATAATCATTGCTTAGTCATTAAGAGATGTGCCCACATTTAGAATAAACCGTGCCTCAAATAGAATTATCTCCAATAAAAAATACTTGTGAATAATAAAAAATATTAAAATTTATAAATACTTCTCATATGAGATTAATTTAAATATTATGTTACTTAGTCAATTTAGAGCTTGTTTGTTTTAACTTATTTTATTATGTCACTTATTTTTTTGTAAAAAATCTATTTTGTGAGATTTTATGGTATTTGTTTAAACTTTTAAAAATAATTAGAATAAAAAAAGTAGATTTTTGATTAGTTTAAAAATTTATTTTGAATAGCTTCTATAAATAATCCAATGTTTAGAAAAGGGAGAGTGTTTTCAAGAGGTAGGATATGTGAATATATCATAAAATTTTAAAATAATATAATAAATTATTTTTATAAAATAGAAATAAAAAAGATATAATAAAATTTAAAAATAATTAACTAATAATACTTTTTTATTATGGTAACTAAGCATAAAATAATGTTTGTTTTTTATAAAATTTCTATAAGATAAATCTTTTTTTTAGAAAATTTTAAACTCTCCAAAAAAATTAATTATTTTTTAATTTTAAACAAATAGACCCTTAATATCTTTCTTGTAACTTCTCACTAAACTATTTTATAGGTGAGATCAATTAAAACCAAAGGAATTACATTTGGTATAAATAATTATTATGAGTAATTTTAAGTGTCAAATTAAATTTGAAATAGAATCCATTTTTGAAATTCAAGTTAGCAAATCTTCAAATAAAATAAAATAATTTGATTACATGAAATAAGATGTCAGTCCATCAAATCTTTAAATACATAATATTATTAAGATGCCATTCCACATGGAATACATCAACCAAATTTAAAATTACACGGTCTAATAATGAACAAAATCAAAACACTTCCAAAATTATATGAACTGTACAAATCACAAAAATTGAAAATGAATGATGCTAATTGTAAATTGGATAGTTTATCGAAAGCTTCAACATTGTACCTAGGGATGAAATTGACTAATGTTTGGCTTTCTTGTTAATTTTCATATTAGTTTTAGCTTCCTTTCTTTCAGTCTGGTTTTATTTTTTGATTTTGTACTCCTAATTCCCTAGTTTAATGGAACTGCATCTTTTTATTGGTATAAAAAATGGATAGTGTATCAAAAACGTTAACATTGCTTCTACTTTGTATGGTAAAAAGTGATGAGGTACTTGGAAGCTTTGCATCAATGGAGGTGTCCAAAATCATCACAAGCATAACTATAAACTTTTGGGCACATCATCTTGAAAATATGATAAAAATCTAAATTCCCTTCCCGTCTTATAACCTTCCACTAAAATCCTTGGTAAATGACTTTTGAAAAATTGTAAAAATTTGATTACCTACATAATATGTGTATAATTATAAGAAAAAAAAATAAGATAGTTAAATTTGGCATCACTTTAAAGAAGATTATAGACATGAAAACATACATTAGCATCTTAAAAAAATTAATTCAAACCTTTTAAATTGTTTGATGAAATTTACTTGGCCATATTTCATAGATAAATTACTCGGATCATGATATGTTAGTGGCCACAACTTGCAGGAATGATAACACGGACAACATCAGTGAATCAAACAACCCAAGCTAACAAAATGCGAGATAATTAATACTCATACAAATTAATAAAGAGACCGAAAAAAATAATGAGGCATCAAAATATATATAATAGACTAAAAAATGAATGAAATAAAAGAAAAAACCAGAATCGAAAATAATGAACACATTTCAACATAGCTCTATTTATAATGAGTAATTATGCTAACGTTGGAGGAAATTTTGCATTTGAACTTCCAATCAAATGAAATACAAATCAGAACCCAAACAAAATAACTGATTAATGAAATAACTTATTAATGGATCTTATTACTAGTTAAATTTAAATGTAGTTAATTTTTGGAAATTTATTTTGAATTCAAATAAAATACATTTCAAATATTAATTTTTCAATATATATCAAGTTTTTAGTTTGCCAACATCAAATTTTATATATGTATACATATATATATATTGTCATATACTTGATTATATATAAATATATTTTCATATACTGGATTATGTGAAGCTTAATTTTCATAATATCTTCCAAAATTTTTGGAAATCAACATGACAGATCATATTTGAATTTCAAATAGAGAAAAATTAATTTTTATATCTAATAATAATATAAATAGATAGACAATAATTTGAATTTCTATACATACATACATATAAATATATATATATATATATATATATAATCAATTGTATGAAGCTTAACTTTCCAAATATCATCTAAGGTTTTCAAAAATCATTTGGATAGATGAGATTTGAATTTAAAATAGATAAAAATTAATATTTACATACATCTAAAAATTAATAATTCACCCTGCACCTTACTCCAAAACTAAATAATATATTTTATATACATTAAAAATAATAAATTATTCCAAACCCAATCTTAAACCTTACTTTGGAGTATAGAATCACAGGAAAAGCATTCCAAAGCACAGAATTGTAATAAATCCAAAAATGGACATATGGCATTCTCTTGTAGCATTTAACCTTATATATATATATATATATATAATGATTCCAAGTTTTAAATTTCCATAGGAAGGTTTTTATAAAAATGATCTTTGATTATATATTCATTGTCTACTAAATTTTTTATATAATTTAGCATTATTTCTTTTGCTAATTTTATACAATAATGAATTTTGTAAGGTTTTCACTGAATTTGAGTTATTCAAAGATAATTAATTACCCCCACAGGACCAAGATATAGGGCATTAGTAACTAATTCACCATTTACAAAAAATGTTATTTGAAACCTTAATTTCTTTAAAAAAAATCTACACCTTTTCAATTTTACCCTCATTAAAATCTAAGTGCTTTGATGATGATAATTAAAATTTCAATGTATCGTTTTTCAAAAAGAGTAATAAATGAAGTAAGGGTATAATTGAAAAAGAAATTATAAAAATTACTTAATGTCCTATATTTTAAACTAAGTAAGGCTTCTAAAATATGCCTTATATTGTGGTCTAAAGGGAGTTTGTTAGAAATAAAGTTGTTACACTTGAGAATTGAGCCTATGGCTTTGATTATTCTTCAATTTGGCATAAGTTGTTTGTTTTATTATTTTGCCATGACCTAGGATGAATTTGGAAATGATGTATTTTGAATACATTGATAATTTAGAGTCCAATCAACAATTTTATCCTCAGATGTGTTTGTAAATTAGGCTGACCATTTGATATCAAGAATTATTTAGAAAGAATTAGTTTGATAGGCTTTCCTATGAAAATGGTTTGGCTTCAATGCCTTCAACCCAATGTTAGATTAGAATTTTTGAGATCCCTTATTTAATTAAAGGACAAGTTGTTGATAAAAGTTATGTTTTATTCTATTTAAAGAAAATAAGGTTGTTACAACCTATCATCTCACCCACATCTCTCACTTTCTTGATTTCTTTCTCAATCTCCCTAACTTGTTGATGATGCTACTCACTCAACTCTTTCATCTCTCTTGCCCCTCACACTTTCTCTCATTTTGTTATTTCAATGCATCCCCCAATCTGGAGCTTGTGGTGTTGCATGGTAGTTTATGGTGGCTTCTTGCTTTTGCAAGCTCGCTTCCGCTTTGATTGTGTTGGGCCAACATTTGTATTGATTAGCCAATAACACTATTAACCTTCTCAATTCCAAAATTTCTTGTCCTCCTTGCACGTTATTTTGCTTGTCCTTGGTCTCTCCTATAAATTGCTCCAGTACAAGTTTCAAGTTTCTCATATGGGTTTTTTTTTATTTGGGTGAAATATTTTTAAACAAACTCCACAATTTGTTTTATAGTGTAACACCTTGCCCTGAGTGTTATAAAAAGCACGCCACAACTCAAGAAAACTAAGTGTGGTTAAGGAGTTGATCCTAAAATTAACTTAGGAAACAAATCATTTAAACCACCAAACAATCTATACAATAGCAAAGCAAACATTTAAAACCTCTTTAAAAAGTTTGAAAGATTATAGAATAGTGCACGGAAGCAAATTGTGCAAACTGGGGCAAATAATTGCTATCATGACAGCCCTCTCGGGCAAATTTCTAGGAGGCGCCAATTCACCGTCTGGCCACCAATTGAAGTGATTTCAAAGGTCACACATCACTTTTAATGAGTACTAATAGTGTTCCAAATTTTAAAAATATCCAAATGTTAGATTAAAATTTGGACACGTTACAAGTTTGGACCTTTTTGTTGTCATGACAGCACCTTCGGACCAATTTTTGGAGCGCACCATTTCGTTATCTGACCTTTGATCGAAGCAATTACAAAGCCCACATGTCACATTCAAAGAGTATTACTAGTATACAAAATTTGAAAAGATTTGACAGATGGATTGAAATTCATACATGTCACAACTTCAGCAATTGTTGCTATCATGACAGCATTAAATAGCTATCATGCAGCACCTCCAGACCAACTTTCAGAGTGCACTATTTTTTCGTCTAATATTCGATTGAGATGATTCTAAAGCTCACATGAAGATTATAAATTTTTTTACTTGTGACCCAAATTTTAGAGAAATCCAACAGTTAGATTGAGATTTGGACACCCAAATACTAAAGTGCAGCTTTTTAGTAAAAACCATATTCAAAATTGTCCAAATCTTATCTTAAAGGGCACAAACTTGTGAAAACACTTTGGATATGTCAAATAGGATTACGAGTACCTAATAGAACATTCAAATGATAGAAAATTTCCTTATATTAAAATTTGATCACCCGGGTGCCATTTTTCAAAATGGACTCTAAGCCCCTAAAATGTGCAAATCACACAATAGTAGTCTAAAACAAATTCAAATACCATATACTCATATAAATACACATGCCAAATATTTTCATTTGGCTTAGAGATCCTTGTGTGGCCCACGCACCCATTCTCTTTATCCAAGGTGTATGTTTGCCCATAACACACAATTCATAATGCAACCACTTTACATTTGCTTGTAGAATCACATATATTCATTTTCATATCAAAATAAACATTTGCTTGTAGTGAAAACTTGGTCTACCAAATGAATCCATCAAAACCACATACTATAACTAAGTTTCTGACCCACAAGTCTACAAGTAGTAAAAATTCATACACAAGCACACAATCCACACATATTCACATATACGTATATTCACATTTTATTGGCACCCTAATCTAAATACATTACACTGTACTTACTCAAAAGAAAGGGGTTGCAGTTCTTTATAAATCACAAGCAAACCCCTATCTTTGCTCCTTTCCTGGTCTATTACTAGATCCTTCACTTGGACTTGTAAATATTGTAAAGAAAGAGGTGAGACAACCATAGTCTCAGTAACAGAAAAATCGATATTCCTTATTATAAGGAAAGCCATAGTCAAGTAAATAAATAACAGATTCAAAATAATATATAATTAATCAATTAAAATGCTTGAATACATGAGATAGACTGATATAGCCTTTCCTGACCAACAAAATGCTCCCTGGCACTCTTTAACTCACAGGTAAACCTTATACCCACTTATACATCCACAGGAATAAAATATAAACCAAGGCATGATCTGATTTACCGAACTGCCTGTGCCCTTTTGACGTGAACCCAGAGCCAGCCCGACTTACTCTCCATGTGAGGGCTATCTTGGCCTAAGCGCTCAACCTCACACTTCATATGCCAGATTTCCTCCCCCACTGAGAGGTGTCGAACACTCAATCTTCTAACTACTTTAGTGTACTGAGTCCACAATGTGAAAGGCAACACTAAGTACTGACAGTGAGCCATATAATATCACAAGACCACATCTCCCCATTGGTGAACTCTCATTGAGATCATGCCGCCTACCCTTTTCTACCTTTCTTGAGTATTGACCACTTTAATACTCTAAGATAGTATAACACTCATAATTCATCCCTTTTAGCGATTCCTTAGCCTATATAAGGTACCAAACTTAGTTTCACTTCATAAGTACAACTCCTCATTTTTATGACTACAATACATGTTAATAATCTTATTTTCATAAATAACATCATTATTAAATAGATAGTAAACATAGATGCATTATTATTAAAGTAATACCTCATAAACCCTTTTAAAACACATTGTGTTTGCATTCTGTTGTTTAAAAACACGTAATGCATGCTAGATAATATTATCTACTCAAAAATAGCTAAACAAAGCAATAAGAAATGTAAATTTTCCTGTTAACTCAACCCTTTTGTAGCAAAAGGGTTTTTTCTCGTGTAAAAATAAGAGTTGGCTTGTCCCTTAACTTCCAAATAAATTCTACCAATAATTCCTACATCATATAAGTGATCCACATCACTTGTCATGGCAAATAACATAATAGAAGGCTAAAAGTCATACCACACAACTTGGTTTAATGAGCCAAATCCCATCCCAATAGTCCATATATTAAACCAACCATTCACATAATATCACTTAACAACTAAAAATATTTATTAACCACCATTAGATCAATTTCCAAACCATAGAATTTTTAATAAACTAAAAATCTTTACTTAGCATTACCAACTTTCACAATTAGCTATTATAATGAAAAGCAAAGCTTAATTTAAATCTTATTGGATTCAAATAGCATAATTATAACTAAATCAATAGGCTTAAACCATTAAAGAGCAAAACCCAATCCTTTAGAGTTTAATTTTTGTCCTAAAACTCCCTTTTTGGTCTAATTGCCCACTCAAAATTTTAGAACACCATATAGAAACCCAAAACATCCTCCCTAGGATTTAAAGAAATAAAAGCTCACAAGAATAAATCTTTTGGGATCAAAATCTAGAATTTATCTCTTTCAAAAACTCAAGAAAACCAAGAGGAAAGGAAGATTATTGAAGTAGGGAGCTTACCTAAAGCGTATTCGAGCTCGCAATTACCGCAAAGCCTTCCAGATCGAGCTATAGCTCCCTCTCTTCCTCCTTTCTTCTCTTCGTCCCACTCTCTTGTTTCTTGCTCTCTGCTTCTTGTTTTGTTTCTTTCTTTCCTTTTTAATTTTTGTTTTCTGTGTTCATTTTCTCTTAAAAAAAATTGATCTAAACACATTGGAAAAGATTATAAAGAAGGGTCCAAATCTTTTGTTATAACACAAAAGCTAGGGGGTAACTTTGGTAATTTTTTTGATAATTAAAAATAAAATAAAACCAAACTTTTATTCAATAAAATTCAAATTCTGGACCTTTATCAAATTATTCTTAATTTTAATTTAACATATGTATATTTTATTTTAAAATAAATCTTAGTCTTAAAAATTTTGGGATGTTATATATAGTCTCTGGCTTGACAATTTCTCTCTTAAAAATGGTAGCATCTACCATATAAGTCTCTTTAAATCTATTATACAATTTTGCTATATTATTGTATTCGAGAATTTGATTTTGATTTACCTATTTCTTTTTCTTGTAAGTTTCTTTTCATTTTCTTAGAGTCTTTCATTTCTTTCTTCTTAGCCTCTTGGTTTGTTAATTGCTATTCTAATATTGTTGTTATTCTTTAAATTTTCAGGCATTTCCTCATAGCTTACTATGTGTTTTTTAATCATTACCCGTATCAAATTTATTTTAGTTTCATTATCTTTTGCTACTAAAAAATGACATATAGGAGTGCTTTTGGCAAAAATATTTCCAAACCAAAGAGCTGAAGGCTTTATAAGAAATAGTAAATTAAAAAAGAGTCTTTTAGAGCACTTCCACATGAAAGAAGTAATAATAATTAGGGCTATCAATTAGGGTCGGTCCAGCCCTAAAGGGTTGACCCTTGAAGGGCCAGGGTCTAAACGAATTGACCTTGTTAAGCTCGATTTCACTTTAAGGTATCATTTTGGCCAACTTGGCCTTGGCCCTCAGGGCTGAAGGGTCAGCCCTTAGGGCCTTGCCCCTATATATATATATATTTCTTTTAATTTTTCAATTTAAAATTCTAAAAAAACATATTTAAAATTTTAAAAAAGTTATTACACATAACATTAAATCTACAATGAGTTTAAGACAACATACACAATAACAAATTTAAGTCTCATTAAAAGTAGCAACATCATGAAATTAACACTGATAATAATGAAACTTTGCTAGTATCATCAACTAAATCTTGATGAGTTTCAATATCATCAAAATCAATATAATTTGATCATTCTCCTTGTGGAGCCTCATCAGTGGCAAAGATATTTAGCTTTTCATATCTTCCTTCTTCATCATCATTATCTGCAACGAGCAACAGATCTAGCATGATTGCGAATCTTCTATGGATGTGGAATAGAGCATATGACTCAAGCTCTAAGCATTGATGAGGGACAAAGCGCGAGTGTAGTGATAGATCACATAGGAAGGAGGGTTGTCACCGTTGGTCGTGGCCGGAGGTGGTTGATAAATGAAGCAAGACGCAGAGGAAGGATGGATAGAGCAAGGTTGCAATCACACTGTCACAGCCACTCACAAGTCACAGGCTCACAACCTCACAGGGTCGACTCAGTGCGTGAAAGGTGAAATCGTGAATGAGAGCTCTAAGAGGCATTGAGAGGCAGACTAGGTTTTTCACTTTTTTACTTCTTTTTTATATTAAAATTTTAAAAAAGTAAGAGGGCTTAAAAGGGTTGGCTCTTTTATTTTTTGGCTTAAAAGGGCTTGATTTACCATTTTAGACTTGAAAGAGGCAGCCTAGCCCTTGATTTTTTGGGCTTTAAAAAATAATAACAAGGGTAAAAGATCAAATTAACTTTAAAACTATAGGTTCAGAAGTGTTTAGTCTGTCCAAAAAAAAAGGTTCAGAAGTGTTTAGACGCTAAATTCATGTTTTGTGCAATGTTTTCCTAAAATTATAGAAAAGGGCACAAAAATTACAATAAAAGATTCAAAAATTACATATAAGAATAAAAATTACAAAAAAAAAGACCAAGAAAATTTTGTTGGTTCTTTTTTGTAATTTTTGATGTCATTTTTATCATTTTCTAATCAATTAATAGTTATAATTAACTTTTGTTAACGGCAATGACATATTGTATAATTTTTAAAATTTGGAGGGAATATTGCAAAAAATTGAGTTTACAATTACAAACATTTTTAAACATATAATTTATGATTTAATTTTCTCTTTTGCAGTAATAATAAAATAAAGTATAATAATTAATTAATAATTAATGAAAAAAATTATAATAATATTGTTTGAATATTGTATAATTATATTAATTATATAATTTAAAACTTAAATTAAATTTATAAGAAATTAAAATATAAGATAACATCTTATATTAAATTAAATATAAAAAAAATTAAATTTATAAAGTAAAAGTACATAAATATATATAAAATAATATTTATAAGATATTACATTTGTATTTTTTTTGTGCTTGGGTTAAAGTGCTGTCAAAGGAAATTATTTTACTGTATTTTTTTCAAGCATCTCTTTCGTTGGTACAAGGTATTTATTAATTTATTATTATTATTTATTATTTATTAATATTAACTATTTTGTTTTTGTTTCACTTAATATGTCGCATGACAACGAACTCTTCACACCGAGATCTCTCCATTTATTTTCTCTTTTTTTTAAATATATTTTTCAATCTTAACCATTTATTAAATTTTAATTAAAATAAATTTATTTAATAAAATAAAATCAGTAAATATGATTGGAAAATGAAAAGAAAAGGAGGAAAAAGAAGTGGAGAGATAAAAAAAAATCCTTTAGAATTATCATTTTTTTTTTAAGCCAACAGACTAATTTTTTTTTATATTAATTGATGTTTTTATAAAACAAGGTTTTTTTTAACCCTAGTTAGAACCTGAACCCCAAAACCCCATTCCATCGTTTCGAATTCTCCCTAGGTTCTCTCTTCCCCTACCCAAACTCAGAAAGCTCTCTCCCAGACACTCGGAAAGCTCATATCTAACCTCTGTTCAGTGCCGTGTTCCCATCCGTCGCTCCGATCTCGATTTCTGCCTTGTTCAATTTCGCAATTCCCGCCAGCTATTTCTGCCCAGATTGAGTTGCGTCGCACAGTGCGCAAATCCTGTTAGCTTCGACGATCTCCTCTTGGATTTGCGCCGTCAGTTCGTCTTCCAGCTAGGTCCGTCGCTTGCACCGCTTCTTCTCGTGTCCGTGCATCCTCCAGTCCTCCTCAGCATCGTTTCGTCTTCCTGCATTTGTGGCCGAAGCTGTTCGGTCCGGCAAGAAAAGTATTGGAGAGAAATTTCATGGACTGTAATCGACCTTGTACATTTTTTAGATCAAAATTTAAGAAGTGAGGGTTTCGATCACAGGAAAGAAACAAAGAAGATGACATCACTTGGATCCTTGGTCCTAAGGCTTCCTGCATCTCCTTCAAGGACCCCTTCAGGTGGTACACTAATGACCATGACTGCTTTGTGAGTTCTCATTTTTCGTCTGTCTTGTGATTTGTCATGCCTTTGATCTTGGATATTTTGTTCTTGTCCTTTGTATTGTGATTGCTTGTCTTCTGGCTGTAGAAGTAATCCGTTTGTGATGTTCAATTTATGTGATAAAATTACTCAGTGTACAGCAGTGAAATCTGTGTGATGATTTTGCTGTCTTTCCTTTTTGAATTTTGTTTTTAGTTTTGTTTTTATTTTTCTAAAAATTGGCTTTGTATTCACAGACTTACAGTGGAATTTGTCTTCATTACTAAGACCTGCAATTTGTCTGTATTGTTGCGAACATTGTTTTAGATGTCTTTCTATTTTATATCTTTAATTAATTCAATTTATATAAATTAGTTGATTTCATTTGAAACAGAGATACCATGTGTGTAAGATACAGTGGGATCCACGTTCCGGGATGGCCCACCACTCTTGGGATCAATGTCTTTTAAAATGACAGATAATCAAGCTATTCGTTTTCTTCTCTTTCATCGGTTTGCATCTCTACATTCATTTTGGGATTGAAAGATTGGAATTGCTTGTTCTGTTTTCTTTCTGTATTGTTAAATAAGGGATTTCGTTATTTACATCTGATGGAATTCTAAGATCCAGGAGTCGGATTTTCTATTGACATGAGTAATATTACTTGTGTGTAGCATATTTTGTAATGTTTGAGAATTTCATTAATTTATTATACTTGCTATTGCATTTGTCACTTATAGTCTAAGGATTTATATTTCTACAATACGTCTAATATATTTTATTATTGCTTTTATGGGTTAGGTTGCTAGCGATCCGTCTGGAAAGAAGATCAATGCAGTTGAACAGCATATCAAGAACTTTCTCAGTCCATCCACTTCCTTTTTTTTCAACACCCTACATGATCCTTTCTGTGAGGGTGCAGATTTGTGGCTACCCTTTCAGTCTCTATGAAGGTGTTCTAAGTGCTGTTTCTCATGGCCTCTAGCTTAACATCCCAGATTATGATGCACCTACACAGCTTGTGAAACCTCTTGAGAGGAACAATAGGTATGTACGAGAGTGTAGACTCTTGAAATTTGGCTATAAACACTAATATGTTACTTGATTTTAAGTTTGAGTATTATCACTATGGTTTTAAGGTACATGGATGCGGTTTTGACTTTTGACCATACCAAAGGGAACTCTATTCCCCATGTGTGGAATGAACATGGCATTTGATCGTGAGCTTATTGGACCTGCCATGTACTTTGGTCTCATGGGTGACTCTTAATTTGATTTCAATGTGATTGTAGATTGTAGATTTTAAGGATGGTGGGATTGTCAACATATTATTTGCCATTCCTTTTCTAATTATTCATCTAATCAAGTGTGGCTCTATATGATATTAAAGAAAATAAGAAAGGATTTGCTTATGCTTATTGTTGACATTTTTGTTAAATATTATTGTGATCTTGAGGCACCAAACTTGTTTGAACTATTTTGAATCCTTGGAACTATCTTGAGTTACAATTTTAATATGCGGGTTACAACTCTATCCAAAATAGTTCTAACTATTCAGTGGCTTTGTCTCAATCATCTTCATCAATTAACAGCTCATGTCTTCAAGTATGTGTAATAGCTTATTTCATTTATTAAAGTCATTATTAACTAATGGAGTTTTGGGCTTTAGGGAACATCCTATTGTTACATGAGCTCCTTTCCTTTCTCCCCTCGTGTATATTGAAATATATGTAAATATTTATTTCTTGTTAATTTTAAATTATACGAGATTGTTTTAGTGGACCAGAATGAAGTAATTGTGTTTAGATGGGATCATAAAATTAGGGAATGAATTAATTAAGGACTTAATCCTATCAGAATATTTCATATGTTTTTCTCAGCACCGTAGTATCAACTTAGAACTGTGGAGCTAGAAGACTTAGGTGCTCGAATTATTTGTATCTATTGTGCTTTATGTAGAATGACGTGCGTGTATGTATTTATATATTTGAATCCATCTTGAGATTATGACTCAAATTTATAAAATCATTTGTGATTGTTTTTCTATATTAATAATTCACTGTGTCTTTTACCTCTAATATGCTTTTAATTGTAGGCTCTAATATGCTTTTAATTGTGGGCACTGGATGCTTTTAGGAAAAATATGGTGTGAAAAAGATGATTTTTATTTTCTTATGCTTCAGAAGCGCTCCCATAGGTTCCTCCTACAAGAGCGCTTCTGAGCAAAAGCGCTCTAGTAAACTGCCCCTTCACTGCTTCTATAGGTTACCTGTACAGGAGCACTGAAGCTCTTTTGTAGGCAGAAAAAAAAATCGCTCTTGTAAGCTACTTTTGTAGAACTGCCTTTCACTTTTTAATATTTGATTTAATTTGATTGAAATATTGGATGCTACATTTGCAGGTAGTAGTTATTCTGGCACCATGTGTCTGCTAGATCAACTCTATGAATTGGATCCTCCATGAAATCTCCATCTTGTTGTATTCTTTCCCTCACATTTACTTTGCTCGTTCCTTGGTTTTTTGCTAAAAGTGCCTGGATTTAGTGTTGTTCAAGTGTGGGGGGAGCTGCAACCCCACTTCATTAGCATTTAATTTTGCATTTATGTCCTGTATTCATGCATTTGCATTGGCATTTTCATTAGTTTTTCCGCCCTTATTCTTGGCCTCTTGGGTCTTTTGACTTCCTTGTCTTCTTCCTTAGTCTAAGGCATTGAGGGCAGTGCCAAGTTTAAGAGTGTGTGTGTGTTATTTTTTTTTGGGGGGGGGGGGGTAACATTGCATTTTGTATTTTTGGTTTTATTTTTAGATTGCATTCATCTTTTGCATATTTTTGCATGAATTTGTTGAGTTGGCCAATTTTCAAAATTTTTGGAATTTTTTTTAAATAGTTTTGTAAAGGTTTTAGAAAATTAAAATAAAAAAAACTTATTTTTTTCATTTTTCATTTATGTAATTATATTTTTTGTTTTTCTAATTGATCTCGTTTTTTTTCCTTATTTTTTATTGTTATTGCTGGACTATTTTTATTAATTTTTATTTTTAATATCATAGGAAACTAAAATAATTTGAAGGTCTTTTCTCCACTCATCTCTTCATCATAATATTTCTAATTCTTTAGTCTTGTTTTAGTTGTTTCTAACTTAGTCTTGTTTTTGTTGTTTCATATTTTAACATGAATAATGTTTGTGGAGTTATTTATGTTGTTTTCATCTTATGTATGTAATTTGTTAATTTTTTAATGCACTCTTTCTTCTTTTTTTCCCTATTGTTCACCAATTTATTTCCATTTTTTTTATCACTCTATATCTTCTTATATATTTATATTTTCTTTTGTGGCTTATTAATTTATTTATTTTTTCTTGATCGTTCTTTTCTCATCTCTTCATAATGTTTCTTATATCTTAGTGTTGTTTTACTTGTTCCATATTTAGATCTGATATTTGGGAAGTTATCTATTTTGTTTTCATCTTTTTATTTATATTAATTATTTTGCACTGTTTATTTATATTTTTGGTTTTTTCTTTTTATCTTGTTTGTTTTCTCTTTCCTATTTTTTATTATTATTGCTGGATTATTTTTATCAATTTTTATTTATAATATCACGGCACACTAAAATAATTAAAATTTTCATTCAACATCAATTAGCTATGCTTTTAGCTGTTTATTTTGAAGTGGGTAAGTATCTTATTCAGTTTATTAATTTATTTTCACTTGTTCATATCATTTTCCTTATTTACTTTTAATGCGCTGTACTTTTTTTCCTTTTATAGGAAACCAAAACCAATTTGTTTCCCTTTTTTTTGTGCTTTAATCTCCTTATAAATTTATTTTTCTTTTATAGTCGATCGTTTCCCGATCATCTTTTCATGATAATGTAAAAAAAGATTTGGGGAGTTATTTATTTTATTTTCTTTTTTGCATGTAATTATTGATTCTTTTGCATTGTTTATTTTGAAACAGGTAATTCTCTTGTTTAGCTTATTACTTCTCATGTTAATTTATTTTTTGATTAATATTTTAATGCACTCTTTCTGTTTTTTTCGTTAGTTAATCAATTTATTTTCTTTTTTTATTACTCCTTCATCTATTCTTATATATTTATTTTTTCCTTTATAGTTGATCAATTTATTTTTTTTTCTTGGCCATTCTTTTCTCATCTCTCCAGCATAATGTTTATTAGTCTTGTTTAGTTGTTCCATATTTAGACCTAATTGGGGAGTTATCTATCTTTTTTATTTACATAATTATTGATTCTTTTACACTGTTTATTTATATTTATTTGATCTTGTTTCCTATTTTTATTATTATTGCTGGATTATTTATAATATCATAGGAAACTGAAGGTCCTGCTCCAACTCATATTTATTTTTCTTTAATAGATGATCAATTTATTTTATTTTTTTCTTGATCACTCTTTTATCATCTCTTTATCATTCTAGTCTTGTTTTTGTTGTTCCATATTAGACCTCAAAATCTATTTTTGTTTTCATCTATTTATGTAATTATTCATTCTTTCACTGTTTATTGTTCTTTTAGAGTTTCAATTCTTTTCTCTGCTCATCTCTTCATCATAATGTTAACATCATAGTTATTTATTTTATTTTTATCTTTGAGTATGTTGATATAAATTGTGGGTTTCTTTTGGGTTAAGTTCATTTATTTTGGATTGTATATATTAATGATAAAAAAAAAAGTGTGTTTGCCAACATTGATGATGTCCATAAACGGATATTGAACCTTGGGCTTGTTGCAAATTGTTTATTAAGCTTCATTTGCCTTAAGCCCAGTGGTAGTTATATTTTTTATTATGTTATGATAACAATTTGGTCTGTTACAACAAATCATATCAATATTGCTCGATGGAATCTAGGGAGGATGAGAATGTTGGAAATTGTGCTTTAGAGTTAATTATTATATTATAAACATTGTTATTTATAATTTTTTTATTATCATATTAATTGCAGGTTCACTATGATAAATGTATCTTTGAATAAACTATATTGATAGATGAAACAAAGTTAGTATAGAGATATAAATTAAAATCATAGGCAGTTGAAAGAGTTTGAGTTACTAGATTGACTCGCTATGAGAAAGTTGTATGGTACAAGTCATATGTAATCATATCACTAAGCCCTTTGATGAGATTATTATGGATTTTTACATGATGATTATTAAACTTTGACCTAAATCTTTAATCGGGTGATCATAAAGACTATGATTGTATTTATGCAAAGGAATATGAGTGGTCAAGATGGAATTTATTTCTCACATTAATTGCAAGATATTATTGGGCCCCTTGATGAGTAAGATTGAGGAAATATATGGTCATAATACAATTGAAAGGGTTTTTTTGAAATTATAATATAATATAAAATAAGTATTATTTAAAAATTAATTTATTTTATTTATAAATAAAATAATTTTAAATAAATATATTTAAATTATATATATATATATATATATATGGGTGGTTAAATATTATATATTTAATTTATTTTTTTAGCTCAATTGATAATAAAAATTAGACACAAAGGCTCATAAAGGTTTGATCACTTTACCCGTTGCATTATCTCCCATGATTTGGTTGTTGTTATGGTTTTAAGTATTTTATTTTATTTAATTCATGATGTAATGTGAGGCCACGTTTAGTGAATAAATTTATATTGATTATTAAACGATTACAAACAACAAAAGGCTCTCAGACCAGTAACCAATCTAGAGACTGGCCCATCCAACATTTTTAAACACTGCTAGCTAATAAATGTTAAATTTTTTTATATTAAATATGCTTAGTAATAATATACTTTACCAAAATAACTTAAACCATTTAATTATATATTTTTTAAGTTTATATATTTATAATGTATCTTCTAATCTTTTGAGATTTTTTTTAACATTTTTTCTACTACTTTTTTTCCCCCTTTTTTTTTTTCATTTTCTTTCTCTTTTTGCCTGCTTGTATATTTTTTAGTCTCAGGTCTATTTTTTAATTGAATGAGTTCAAAAAAAACAGAGCATGACCGAGGAAACAACGAACTAACCAACAAACAGAAAGTAAACAAAAATAAAAGACAGTGACATGCAAGCCAGACAAAGACAGAAGAGCAAAAATCCAAAAGCTGCATGCAGCGCCTGATGATGGACCTCCATGATGCCGCAACCCATGAAGGTCTCCTTAGGAGTCATCCACCATGACAATTCTTTTGGCATAAACCTCGTCAAACCCAGAAATCCAATCGTGCTCTCTCTCAATCCCGGAGAACAGAGCAAAGTTTCTTTTGCACAGCAGAGAAGCAGTTGGTCTACTGAGTATCGCAATAGGTGATGAAGCAATATTTGAAGCTACGACATACCCGAGACCACCTAGAAAGGAGTTGTTAAGAAGCACAGAGTGACAACAAGTATATGATGTGAAGCCATTCTATTGACGATGAGAATATTTGGGTGTCCACCATCCGAGTCAGCCACATGCATGAAGTCATAGTATACATGACCAACAAGTGGCATTACTCGCACATAAATATCATGAATCATTAGACAGTCAGCAGAAGTTGGATAATACTGTCTTCCTTTAGCTTCCCCTGACATGTCAAAGAAGCCAAATCCCATGACAGGTCGAAGAAGCCGAAGCTGTAGCTTCGAAATATGCCATAGAACAAACGAACCCAAGTAAAACGAGGGTCTAACCAACAGTGAGAACCAACTCGAAGTCTACGTTGAACATGGATATGGACTCAATACCTGCGAATAAAGAAATTTATTTTATTTATTAAATATTAAAATAATAATTTATAATATTTGTTTATTATTATAATAATAATTTTGTCACTTAAAAAGGGGAAAAAAAGAAAAAAGGTCAATATTGCAACGGCAATGTTTTGGTGCTGATGAGCACCGGAACCGATTCTGTGTATTCGCTGTGTACAGTACATTTTTTTAAAAAAATATTAAAAGACGTCGAAGTAGGTAAAGTATAAGTAACCGTGGACAAAAAATCTCCATGTGCATTGGGAGATATCAGGGTGGATGTGCAAGTGTGTATTATTATTACTACTACTAAAGTTACTATTATTACTATTAGAAGTTTTTAAACTTATTGTTAATTATATTCGCCACTGTTACAAATCAGTCTTCAGTGTGGGTCCAGTGACAATAGTCATAAAATTGCCGTGTCGATTGCAAGAATGATAGAGAGGTTAAATAGGATTAATTAATTTAATTTAGATCTGAAGTATTAATTTTTAGAAATTTATAAATTTAGTTCTTAATTTTACAACTTCGTTGTAATAAATTTGCAACTTGCTTGCTAAATTTTAATATAATTGAAGAATAAATAAATTTTTCTTTCTCATTAAAATTTGGAACATAAGTTACAAATTCATCACAATGAAGTTGCAAAAATAAAAGCCAAATTTGCAAATTTTTGAAAGTAACACTTGAGACTTAAATTAAATTAATTGATCCTTTTAAAACCTTTCTATCATTCTCTAGTGAGATAGCATAATTGCATAGAAGTTTGATGGCTGGGGAAAAAAAATGCATAAAAATCACACGTCAAACTTGCAAAATTTCTAAAAGTTAACATTTAAGACTTAAATTAAATTAATTAATTCTTTGAAGACCTCTCTATTATTCTCTCTCATTTTTTGGGAGAAAGTGAGATAGCATAATTGCATAAAAGTTTGATGGCTGGGGAAAAAGGTGCATTAAAATCACGTCAAACTTTTGAAATATACTTTTGTTTGCCATGAAACTTTGAAATTACCAATTACCTCCATTTTTATCGTTAAATGACAATTTAATCCCTCAAAATGTTATAATTTCACTAAAGTCTTTAGGTATTTCTATGTCAATAAATTTTAAATTGAAAAGACCATTTTACCCTTATTGACAAATTATGATTTCTTATTCAATTCCAATAATTCTTTAAGTAAAAGTTGTTATTTTTTAAATAAAAATTGTGATTGAAGTTTGTTATTTTAAAAACTTATTTTTTAATAACATAAGTTAAACTGACAAGTCGTGATTTCTTGTTCAACTCTTACAATTTATAGAATAAAAGTTTGTTATTTCTTAAACAAAAGTTATGATTGAAGTTTGTTATTTTGAAAATTTATTTTTTAGTAACAAAAATTACACTTGACAATTTTGATTTCTTGTCCAACTCTTACGATTCACAGAATAAAAATTGTTATTTTTTAAGAAAAAACTATGACTTGGGGCTTGCTATTTTGAGAACTTTTTTTTTAATAATAGAAATTATACCCTTGTTCAATTCTTGCAATTCTTTAAATAAAAGTTGTTATTCATTAAACAAAAGTTGTAAATATGTTTTGAGCCTTGGGACTTTAATTTTCAATAAAGATAAAAAAATTTTACTTTAAAATTTATTGACATAGAAGTCCCTAAGAATTTTAGTGAAATTATGACATTTCGAAAATCAAATTATATTTATATAATTTGAGGAGATTTTATTGTCATTTTTTGTTAAATTTAAGTGATGTAAGTAATTGATTTATTAAGTAAATTGATGGATATAAATATAGATTAGTCAAACTTCAAGCACCAATACAAGTGCTTTCATGGACTCTAATTAACGGTACCTCAGCAAGTAGAGCGCTCCATTCATATGAAGTTTAAAACCAAAATCAATACCATAATAATATAGCTTTCTCTGTAGCAATGTACTCGATTACTGATACGAAAAACTTCTAGCTAAGTTAGAACATTTTCCCCTATATCATGCACCATTACATAATGGAGAACTCTACACTATTGCATTAGCCTTCACTGATTGATGTAAATGTTTCTTAGTTTTCATCTTCAACAGCTCAAAGAGAAACACCAGAATGACTTTGAAATATAAAGATTTTCTTATCTCTGATTCTCGTAGTCGTTTTAAACTCCTAAATTGCTTAAAGAAGGATGGTTTTTTAACCACTAGATAACTCAATGGAGAGAAAAAATTTGGTTTCATCCTTGAAATAGAATCAATCCATAAATGAGTATAAGACAAGAGCTTAATTTTGAAAAACCAGGCCATATATGGAATGTACAGCTTACAAACATTATTAGGAAAATTAATGTTTGAATCCTAGAGGCTAATCCATATAAACTTTAATTTGTGTGCAATGTTCAAATTAGAGAAGATTCAGAACCATCATTCGCCACTACTAGATGAAGTTCCTTGCAACACAAATTCCAATTTCTAATTCAAATATTCAGAAGAATCTAGTAATCTAATGCTTTGATAATGATATCATTATGAATTAATTGTCGTACTCTGTTCTTTTCCCCTCTTATAACAGGGGGAAAGAGAACTCACAATTCAATTCATTTCAGCAATACAATACATTAATGTCGTTAGATCAAATTTTCTGTTTCTTTCTTAGTCACAGTCTAGTTCTTATACAAATGTATTTCCTCAAAATATATAAATAAAAAAGTCAGCAACATCTAGCAGAGCAAGTTCAAGCTAGTGGTCATATTAAATAAGAAAATCAAGCAAAAAGTTCTAGTAGATAATCAGAAAAAAAAGGTAACACATATATAAACTAGACAATAGACAGAAACTTCATATTATTTTTGGAATAATTCTTTACAACATGAGCACTTACTCATTAACTACTACAAAATTCTGTATGGAATGGCTAAATATGAAATGAACAGGGAAGACCGAGAGACGGAAGAATATAACATAACGTAAAATTCAAGAATGCAATTACATTGCAATTATTATAATCTATACTAAATATTGTTCTCCCCTAATTTAAAATGTATACTCGTTTTCAAATTTTAAATCTGTAATGATAAACAATTGTTACATTGTTGCTCTCAATATTATGGGGGAATGAGGACAAATAATTCTAAGTTCACTACGTACAAGCAAATACAAAATTTCTACAAATATAATGGAAGACTTCTATAAATATTTCTCACCGTAGCTTCATGATATGTTGTCACAAGTTACATTAATTTCTATAGGATTATTATTATTATTATTATTATTATTATTATCATTTAAGAATTAATTATATTATTAATATTTTTATCACAAGTCATACAATCTTATAAAATTTGGTTTGATTCTTTTAGCCCTTTTATAGCCTAAAATAATTTAAATTTTGAAAGCATTGCATATATTTCTTATAATTCTATTTTGATATCCTACTCTAATTATATTTATCCCTGCATATAGACCAAAAGTGTACACAAGAAATGCTCACTATTAAAAATTTTGGATACAAGATGCCACAAAAGATGAAGGTCATAACAAACTCTTTCATATAATAGTGAGATGAGTGAAGGTAAGTCAATATATGATGGGTTTTTAAATACTTGTCATATACAGTTGTGTGCATATATATGATGGGTATTTTCATGCCTTAAGGCACACATTTTGGACTTTTAAAAACTGAATAAAAATTACAAAAATATATTATGGGTATTTAGAAAAACTATCACATATATTGAAGGTAACATATGACAGGTCATTACAACATTTTAAGACTATGGCAACAGTTATCGTTGCAACAGGCAAAAATGTGTTGCCTAATATAACAATAAGCAACATTTTTTCAAGTGTAAGCTTTAAAGCTTACTTTAGGCAACAAATATTGAGCAACATTACAATGGGCAACAGTTATTTACCTATTGCATCATAAGTTTTAATTAGGCAATGATTTTTTACTTGTTGCAATCCTGTTTAACAAATAAGCAACAGCTTTTTGGGTGTTGCATCATATTTTTCAAGGAGGCAACACAATGCAACTGTTACCTTTAGAAATATATGTCTGTAAATTAGAGTACTTTCTTGAAAATTGTAAATTAGACTGCTTTATTGAAAAATGATGTAGTGCCAAAATTTATTTATTTTTCTTTTTGAAAGAATAACAAGCACATCACATAAAATACTCTAAACTCCGTTGAGATATAGTACAATGTGGTTATGCAGGCATAATTTACTTCAAATGTTTTTGCTAAAATGAAATCAAACTTACAAAAACTACTTTTTTGTCAGAAACTTGATCAAGTACACGACATTAATATTTAATTTCAATATGCATTGAACTTCACAATATTTAAACAAGCAAACCAAGTAGAAAGTTTTAGCAAATAATTAGTAAAAACTAAGAAAGCAGATAAACAAGCAAATAAATAGAAAGATTGTTTTTGGAATTACAACATGAGCACATGCTCATTTAACTACTGCAAAGTTACTTATTCCATAGCTAAATAAGAATATAACAGGGAAGAACGAGAGAACCAGAGCAGAATAGGGATAACATAATAGAACATAACAGGCATGCAAATACATTACAATTATTTATAATCAATGCAAAACATGGTTCTCCATTAACTAAAATTTATACTCATTTTGAAATTGTTTATTTGCAATGATGTATATATACCATTGTTACATTATTGCCGCCATATTTCGGGGTATTAAGACAAATTTAAATCAAATTCCGTATCTGATTTTTAAAGCATAAAAAATTAAGGGAAAATTTCATGGAAGAATTGCATTAAAGGCCCTTAAAAGCAAAAATCACAATTAAGGCTCCATAGAATCTAAATTTGATTCTACAGCGCTTGGGCCTTGGTTGGAAATATACTTTTTAATGAAAAGACTTATTTTCCCCCAAGGATGTGGACCTTGGGAATGAACAGATGCTCTCCTTGCTTGCTTCCAGAATTTAGCTGCGTTATTGCAACAATTCTTCCACCTGGAAGGACTCCTTTGTGGACATAGCCAAAAGCACCTTACCCAGAAGAAGTTTTGATTTCGAGAATTCGTTTGTTGCTTTTGGTAATTGTTTATATGTAAATATGATGGGTGACATTCCAACGTCCAATGATGAATATCCACTTTTCCGTGCTTCTAGTTGAATATTGTATTGTTGGAGTTGGCTTCGGATGTAACCCACTAGGAAAAGTCTCTTTTTTATTTTCTAATAGTCATATTTGTTTGCTTTTAGCTTGTTGTGTTTTATTTTGGTGGCAACATTTTTGTTTTTGCATTTCCTTTTTTAATAGACTCTAATCTGTTTTGTGTTTTTAAATTTTCACCTGATTAAAAAAAATGAAAAAAGTCATTGTTCGTGAATGACGAGTAGTTATAAATTTTACTTGTTCATAATAATTTAACAACTTAGATGTCTACTTGTTTTTCTATAAAATGCTTGATTGGGTGAACAAGTATAGTAACCATTATAACAAGCATTTTTAGAAAATTAATAAACACATGAGCAAAATGATATGTTAAAATAACAAGTTATATTTGATTAGTGAATGCTTGACAAAATATACGGCTGGAAATTTTTTATTATTGTAAAGTAACAAGTTGGTTTACTTGTTTGAAATGGATTGATAAGGGAATGCTTGATAAATGAAATATGTGCAGGTTGTTGTCAAGTAATAATTTGTAATTGAAAACTTGAATATAGGGCATTAACAAGTGAAATTTAATAGAATATTAAGAAATTCTGGTGAGATTCAAAAGTGAAGGCATAGAAATTAACAAGTATCGGAAACCATAATAACAAGTAACTATGATAATTTAACATGCACATGCACATTTACTTAATGACATGCTGCATACTTGTTAACAAGTTGACTTGGGTGATTGATTATAATCAATGTAGTGTAGATGATTTAACGAACTAGTGATAGTTTAATTGTGACAAGTTGTTGAAAATATTTTCTATGGTGAAATAACAAGTTCTTTTGTGAAGTAAATAAGTAGCGTTAGTGTATTTATAAGTGAATGCTTGATGGAGAAAACTAACAAGATTGTCAGTCAAGTTATATACTGTAAATGACAAGCTCATGATAGAAAATTAACTAGTAAAATTAAATATGACAGATAAGTGTAGTTAATTAGTGATAATCTTGAGAATGACTTTAGTGTTAATCTTTGTAAAGTTGAGAAAATTGTAGAGAAGAAAGAATCGCAAAGGATTTACCATACTAAGCTTGGAATGTAAATTGACAACGAACCTTCTTTGTACTGAAATGTATTTATAATTATGTTTTCATGTTCATTTTAACTATTTGACAAGTTTAGTTAAGTATTTATCAAGATTGGTATAGTTAATTACCAAGCATGGGTTAATGTATTACCAACCTATACAAGTTAAATATTCACATGTTATGGACTACATAAGTGTTGTTATGGATTTAACAATTAATGTTATTTTTTTAACAAGTAACATAATGGATTTTATAAGTTAATAATTTAACAAGTCATAATAAATTTAACAAAGTTAAATAAATAACAAGCAATGTAATGGACTTATTAAAAAATTTAACAATTAATGTAATATTGTTAACAAGTACAAATTTAATTAGGGACTGATAAATTCACAAGTCATATAAAGCAGTAGTTCACATTTTTTTTTTCATTTCTATCAAGGGCATTTTGATCATTTAACCAAAAAATTATTTCATTTCAATCCTCCTATATTGGAATGAAATTTCATATTTAATTGGGCCATATTCTAACAATGTCACATATATGGTCCTATAATGAAATTTTCCCAAGAAATAATACTATCACACTGAACCGGCCAAACTCCAAAGCATATAATTGCATAAATCTTTTTGTAGGTTTAATAATTTCATACTCCACTTTTATAAATTAATAGATAGATTCCTTAGGTGTGGGCCTCTAATCCCCTACCCTTCTAATTAATCCCCACTTTTTTAATGGTTGCCTTTTTTTTAATCATTAGTTTTTACATAATAAAAAAGATATTTTAATATCTTATGATGGTGAAATAATAAAATTTTGAATTTTTATATTTTTTAAAATAATAATAAATTCTTAATTTTAGGTATTTTTCTTTTGCAAATCATAGAAAAATATAAAAATAAACTATTTTATCACTGTAAGATACCAAAATTTCTTTCATCTTATACGAAATCTAAAAATCAATGACAAAACTAATTATTAGATTGGGTAATATTACAAGGAGTATTAGAAGAGTGAGGCATTAAATGCCCCAAACTCAATTTCTTATGTTGATTTAATAAGAATGAAAATATTTTGTTATATTTTGTCATTTTCCAATGGGAGAATTGTTTGTAATTTTAAGATGATCAAGGTAGTTGTTCTTGTGTGAACAACAAATAACTAGAAGTGTTAGAGACACTGAGTCTCGATTGATAACAAAAGGATACCTGGCTCTCTTACCACAGTTCACCCAGATGTAAAAGATATGCAAGAAGTGGTAGAACAAGATTTTTGATTTTTATTGAAGTGTGAAAAGGTTATAAGTCTAAATTGAAGATAAAAACTAACTGATAAACCTAAAAAGCTATGAGTGCAGAATGCGAGTCTTTGTTGAGTATTGACTATCTTTCTTCTGTGCTTTCGTATTCTATTTATAGTGTTAGGGTGATGGCAGCCTCTCCTTCAAGACCTAAAACGTTCTGCCGAAGAATCAGGGATCCTCAAAACTCATGACGTGGTCTTTACTCAGTGTCTTCCATTTTTGGCAACCAACCCATCTCACCAAAATATTTGGGCACAATGATATTGCTCCTATAGATTTCAGGATCACTTGGGATCGTGTCTTTATATGCCAACAGTCCAATGTTTTTAACTAGCAAGATTTCGGCATGTTCATCCTATTATGGCTTTCTATTAAACTCAGGGCTGACCCTTTTGTTTAGATTGGGCTTGACTCTTCAATCACGCAAGCCAAATAGCTTTATGACCTATTAAACGACATTTCATATTTTAGCCCAAACATTGCCCCCACATGCTAGTGGCTGATAACATAAGCCACGTGGCACATTTGAAAAAACTGAAACGTCGCTTCGTCCCTAAGCGCCCTTTATTAATATAAACTTATTTCTTTTTCTGGTCATTTCTCTTGCCCTTCTTGCCATTTCTTGTCATTTAAGCTTTTGCATCCCTTGCTCCAATCTTCCCTTTGCTAAAAAATGGCTTTCTCTACTACTACCATCGCCTCTACTGTTACTCCATCTACCATTTCCATTGGAAGCTTACTCGATTCCTTAGTTACTATTAGGAATCCCATTGCTTTATTGGGAGGATTGACGACGGTACGTATCTTATTGTTAAATTCGTATTTCCTATTTGATATTTCTTATTTTGATTAGGTTCTTATTTTGATATTTCTCTATTTCTATTTCAAGAGGATTCATCATTCCATGATTCTGTCGCCTTCTGGTAAGCCTATCACTTTTGTTTGGTCTTTGGTCCTTTTGTTTTATCTGGGATAAAAATATTGACTATTTATTATCTTTCCAGTACCTCTCCCTAGAGCTTTTAAATCTCCAACAAAAGCAACATTAGGTATCTGACCATCTCTCCTGACCTATCTAAGGTGAATGCTCCTAATAGCCAAATTCATAGCCACTGACCTCAGTCCGCAACTTAATTTTAGCCCAGACGACTTCAGCTTTCACTAAATCGTCTTATTGAAAGCTTCAAAACTAGCCCCAATCTCCCTACGCTTGGACCAAATGGGTAAAATGTTTGAGGCAGACCCACAAGTAACAGCAAAGAGAGATGGGTCTTTATGATGTCATCTAACTTTTATTAGCCGACGCTGACATTCCAGTTAACCTGCTGATAGCCCTTCTAAGTTTCTAGTCACCAGGCTGTAATACCTTTATTTTCCAGTTGAGTCCTATATTGATTATGTTATGAGATGTATTCATGTACCTAGGGCTACCGATCACCAGGGAGGAGAATTTCTATGTTATCCCCGAGAGGCATGACTCCTACGTCACCCTCTCCACCAACTTGGAGAATAAGATTTAGGGTACTGGCTCTTATACAAAGATCATGGAATTGTTCTCCAAAAAACTTACTGACGAGCCCATCACCCCTATAGAACATCTAGTTTTTATTTGGATCCTACTGAGCCAATAGATCTTGACCCTCAGGGGAGGAAAGCACATACAACTCCATTTGTAGATCACTCAGTCGCTTCTCTGTGGCAACCAAATAGCTCTAGGGACCATGTTCCTATGCCGTTTATATAACGGCATGAGGGAGTCCCTAATGAAGAAGCCCTTCAGCAACTTCCATGGGCCCATCTGGTTCTTGAAGCTGTGGACAACCACCTACTTCCCTTTACTTCGTTAGGAGCCTTTTCTTGAGGATTCTCATACCAAGCAACCTTTCACATACTTATTGGGTGGTCATCCTCTGGACAAATCAAAGAACTTCTTCGAGTTCTTTTGTTAGTAGAGCTGGTCCTTGTGGAGGACCCTAAAGCCTTTTAATATTTCAAACCACTGCCTTCCTACATGATACAAATACTTGGTGGACAGGAAGAACAAGCCCACCTCATTGTTAAGAGATGACGTTTTCCACTCAGCCACCACTCTAAGAAAAATATGGCTGCCATATACCAATTCCTCCTTTAAATCTCTAAAGGTCTATTTAGAGTATTATCACCCTCAACTGGTGGTAGGCCAGTTTGGGTTGAGCCAGTGCATCCCTCAAGGGTTGTCCCCTCAAGTTAGTGTAAAGTTGCTAAACCAGGAAGCCATTGATCAAAGAGCTATTCCACACACTATCCAAAAGTAGTGCAAGGTGGAACTGGTAGGTAGATATGCTTGCCTCCATTTCAACAAATAGTGGCCCCAACACTTTAGGTATATAATAAAAATCCATACCAGTAAGTGTTGTTCTCTAGGTTTGCCCTTTTTGCTTTTTAAAATAATTTGACGTGTTTTGAATCCTTGTAGGCCATGATTGGACATAGTCACATGTGTTGGTGAAGTTCTTGAGGGGGAACATTGATGCTCTACCTCGAAGACCCAAAGAGCCCCTTCATTGAGGTTTGTAGTTAGAGAGATTGAGAGGGAAGATGTAGCCTCTCTTGTCTCGGTCCCAAAGAAGCTCAAATCTAAGAAGAGCCACCCCCAAGCCGCTTAAATAAAGGAGATGGAGCTGATAAGAGGAGGCTGGCTCCATCTCCTTTACTTGACTATAAGAGGAGAAAGAAGACAACACCCTCTCTCACTAATTAACCTTCCTCTATACCTTCTTCAATCGGACCTACTCCCCAAAAGGGAAAGCGCATGCAGAAACGCCAACATACCATGATCTTGTCGACTAACTTTGATGATGGCAGGATGAGTCACCTTTACTGTGGAGGGTTAGAAGCTTAGACTCTAGACCCTTATGTGGTGACTTCTATTGCTACACCTAAGCCAACGCTAGAAACTCAAGTAGTCACATCTTCTGCCATTCCTACGACAACTCTAGATTCCCAAGAGTTTGCCTTTGCTATAATTCCTGAGGCAGTCCATGAGGACCCTATAGAGATTGCTCGTGAGGTGGCCCACGAGGTGGTGGAAGGTGTAGAAGATCTTATGGTTGCCGCTAAGGTTCGACATGCTATACCTGTTACGTCCCTGGATAGTGCTGGTATCCTAGAAGTTCTTAAGGCTGCTATTGACCAAGAGGGTGTTTCTACTACAGCCCTAAATGGTGACTCCAGGCTCAAGGCTAATGGAATTCAGGAGACTGCCTTTACTAAGGCCTCAGAGGTGGTTCCCCCATCAGCTCAGTGGGAGCTATTGAGACAAGGGGATCTGAAAGGCCCTTAGAGAAGCCCCAAGTAGTGATTATCACCGGTCCTACTACTATTGGTACTCGTATTTTGGAGAACACAATAGTCGCTCTGGCCTTCACTCATGGTGCCTTAACGCGGGGCAAGTCTGAGCCTACTAAACTTGCAGGTCGTGTCGAGAAAGCCTTATGATCAGCCGCACGATCCACCCATGTCCTCCATTCCACAGGCAGAGACAAAGCATTCATAGACCCGAGTCAAGTATCAATCTATTATGCTCTTTTCTCATGTCTATTTTCCTTTTATTACTATCGCTAACTTGCGTTTTCTCTCTTTAGCTTGCTTTAATAAGGGCAGTCCTTATTGACACCCTTCTAGCCCACATCCACATTCTTGAAATTGACATGGTGTTTGATGCCTGAAGGGTTGTTCAGTTTCAACTTAACCGAGATCCGCTTCTACTTTTTGAGCAGAACTATAAGGAGATGATTCGGGCCATAGACGCCATGGAGAAGGCCGTTCCCATGCCTAAGCTGGCATTCCTCTACACCTAAGTCCCGAAATACCACGGCATCATCAATCATTGTCATACAGAGCTCCCATTCCTTTCAGATTATTTAACAAATAGCTAGTCTATTAGGGATGAGTATCTTGATACCAAGGCCTGAACAACTATTGCCAACGATCGGGTCTAAGAAATTTCTCCTCGTGTGGATCATCTCCATTCATTGTGGGCTAAGGTGGTTGACTTGAAGCATCAACTGGCAGTCACCAAAGAGAAGCTACCATGGGCTGAAGAGGGTAATATGGAGTTCGAGCTAGAGGTAGCCAATAAAGCCTTGGACGATACACAGGTCATCTCAGAAGAGAAGTTTCACTCAATGTTAGAATTCAAGACGACCCTTGGTCGACATCAATCCCTATCTGTTGAGCTAGACATAGCTTTAGCTATGTGGGAGGTCCTCTAAGCCTATTGTAAATAATAAACATATTTTTTATTCTTTTCTTATTTGATTTATATCATTTTCCCCTTGTATCATAATTCTTTATAAATAAAAGGATAGAAATTTTTTTCTCTTGTTGTATGTTTTGCTTTATCCTGAGGCCGTTCTAGGCCTCAGATCTTTAATTCTTTGCATTTTGGACCTTGATAGTTTGTTATTATGATGGCCAATATTTCTTTAAGTATTTTATGTTTATATCATGTCTGTGCAAAGTCCCATCGAGGCTAGATAACCAATACGTGTTCCCTTTAAGTACTTCACTAACTTGGAATGGTCCTTCCTAATTAGGTAAAAATTTACCAAGCGTCTGGTCTATAGAACCAAGTGGCAACACAAGTTTCCGTACGAGCTCGCCCGTTCGAAACTATTTCTTTTTTTATTCTTTTGTTATATATTCTTGAAACTTCTTTCTTCTAGGTGATCATATAATCCAATGCTTGAAAACTTATTTCATCCAACTAAATTAACTTATTCATCTTAGCTTCATTATAATCCTCGGAAGATCTTTCTAAACTGTTCGCAACACGTAATGAAGGGGCTGTTATTTCTATAGGTAATATGACCTCGTGCCCGTATGTCAATACATATGGGTTTGTGCCCGTGGCCTCTCTCTTTGATGTTCGATATGCCTATAATGTCTCATAAAGTCATACATGCCATTCCCTAGGGTTTTCCTTGATTGTCTTTTTTAAAATTCCAAGGATTATTTTATTAAAAGCTTAAGCTTGCTCATTTGCCTGAGGGTAATACAGTGAGGATGTTAATAATTTGATCCCACTTTCCTCGATAAAGGCTTTAAAGTCAATTCAAGTGAACATGGTCCCTTGGTCTATTGTAATCGTTTGAGGAATCCCAAATCGAAACACAATTTGCTTACTTACAAAGTTAATAACGTCATCCTGTTCCACTTTCTTCATAAGGACAGCCTCTACCCATTTTGTGAAATAATCTATGGCTACTAAGATGAATGAGTGGCCCTTGGATGAGGTCGGATAAATCTTCCCTATTACATCCATAGCCTACCCTCGGAAGGGTTATGGCTTAATGACTGGATGCATGTCTGATTCTGGTACATATTGTGTTGGCTCGTGAGTCTGGCATTTCCTACATCTTTTATCATATTCAATACAGTCTTTTGCCATTGATGGCCAATAGTATCCATGCCTTCGCACCATCCATTACATCTTTGGCCCTGACTGATGGGCCCTACACACTCCTTCATGCACTTGTCTTAAGACCTCCATGTATTCAGTGAAGGCTAAGCACCTAAGTAATAACCTATCGAAGCCCTTTTTATATAACTCATCTCCAATTAAAATGAAGTGTTAGGTGCGTATCCTTGTTCTGTAAGGATATTGTGGGCTAGAATTTTATAGATAACTTTTAAAATCATCTCACCAATCCTGATCTAACTCTTACGAGACTGCACCATACTATACTGTCAAACCACGCTGAGAGATCAAAGGATGTTCTTTTCATTTCACCACAATTATCTTTCTGGTGAGTTCGGGTGACAACCTTAACCCTGATGCTATTTGACCCAATTCATTGGTCTCCCAATTTTGAGCTTGGGGAACGTGTGTTAATGTTATAGCGTTGAACTCTTCCAAGATCTAAGAAGGCCCAGCATAATACATTACTAGAGCCAAGCTCGTACACTTATACTCACCAGTTAATTGTTTGATGACCAACTAAAAATCCCATTCTATAACTACATTGCGAGCCTTCATTTCCTAAAGGATTTCAAGTTGTAAGTAGTGCTTTGTATTCAGCCTAATTGTTAGTACATTCAAAATCTAATTGTAGAGATAAGATAGTTTTTACCTTAATAGGAGAAGTTATTACTATCCTGGCCTTAGATGCTTATTCGGTGCTAGACCCATCAAACTTAAGTACCCAGGACCCCAGATCTACTGAAAACACAGGTAGTTCTCTTTCGTTTTCGGGGAGCCTGACTGAGCCACCAGAAAATTTGCTAATGCTTAGCCCTTTATTGATTTTTGGGGCAAGAATATTAATAAAAATTTCACTAAGGCCAAGCTCCATTTTCCTATGTGGCCCATCATGATTGGCCGATTAAGCATATATTTAATTAAATCAGAATGCAAAACCACATATACAACTGTATTTATTATATAATGCCTTAATTTGGTACAAGCATAATACAGTGCTATACAAGCTCTCTCCACAGTTGAGTATCTAGTCTCTGTGGGAGTCAAACACCTACTTAAATAATAAACCACCTGCCCATATCCCCCATCAACGTTTTAGGCTAACATACATCTTATGGACGTGACAGTGGAAGCTAAATATAATAAAAATGGGGTGTTCTCCCTTGAGGCTGCTAAGACTGGGGGCCTTGTCAAGTGTCCTTTGATTTTGTTAAAGGCCACTTAATGGTGTTCAGTCTAGGTGAATTCCTCAACGTCTTTAAGTTTTAAGAGCTCAGAAAACTCCTTTGTCTTTCCTGCCAGATTCAAAATGAAATGCCTGAGATAATTAACTTAGCCTAGAAACCTTTGAAGCTCCTTCTTACTGCTTGGTGCCTTTGCTTCCAGAATAGCTTGTGCTTTATTCTGGTCTACTTCAATCCCCCTTTGTGGACCAGAAATCTAAGGAAATTACTTGCACTTACACTAAATGCACACTTAAGTGGATTTAATTTAAGGCCTACTTCCCTTATTCGAAGAAAGCTCGTCCTCACATGCTCAATATAATTGTGTTCTTTTTTGATTTGATCATTATATCATCTATGTATACCTCCATATTTTTTCCTATCATATAATGAAAGATGGCATTCATAGCCCATTGATAAGTGGCCCCGGCATTTTTCAGACCAAATGGCATGACTATCTATTTGAAAGTCCCGATAGAGCCCAAACACCTAAAAGCAATTTTGTGAATATCCTCTTTCACGATAAATATCTGATTATATCTTGAGAAATAATCCATAAATGATAATAATGCATTCTCGACCCCAGCATCTATCAACTTGTCTGCAATGGGCATTGCATACACGTCTTTAAGCATGGTCGAGTTTACATTCTAGAAATTTACACAAACCTGTGGCTTTCCATTTTTCTCGATTACTAGGACTATATTTAAGAGCCATTGAGCATACCTGTAAGGCCATATAAATTCATCCTGTAGGAGGCGTTTAATCTCCTCCTTTACTCAAACCTCTACTTCAATTGACATTCTCCTAGTGAGCTGTTGATACGATCTATAGTTCAGTTTTATAGGAAGCCTGTGTTCAACCAACTATCTTGCCAGCCTTGGCATTTCATCATAGTCTCTTGCAAAGTAATCCTTGAATTCCTATAGCACTTGCTTAATGGCATTATTTTGTTCTTCATTTAATAGTGAGCTAATGAAGGTGATCCTCGGTTCATCTAGAGACTTGAGGTTTACTTCTTCCAGCGGATCCTATACCTTCAGGGCTATGTCTTTGAACTTTAGAGATACAGGGCCTAGCTTATGCAGTTGTGTTAGTTTCTATGTTTCATCTTCATATATGACCTCGGTCCCAAAAGTCTTGGGTCCATACTCTTCCAATCTTTCCTGTATGTTATGCAACCATAATTTTTGAATAGTCGCGACTGCTACAACCTTTCTATGCTTTGACTCAATCATCCATCAATTCTATGATGGGTTCATGCCTTTGTGATGTTAGAGGCATAATAGCACTAGATGTTGTTTTGCATGGAAGGGCTCTGTTTGGATCCTCTTGTGCCCTTTGAAATGTAAATGAGCCCACATCAATGTCATAATACATTGCATCCATAAAGTTAGTGACCTTCATGAAGGGTTTATCCTTAACCCAGACCACCTTTATTTCTTCCCCTTTCTACATGAGAAGCATTTGGTGCAGCTAGAAACCGGGTGTGGACAACAAATAACCAGAGATGTTGAGTTTCAATTGATAATAAAAGGGTTACAAGCTCCCTTACCATAGTTCACTCGAATGTAAAAGATATGCAAGAAGTAGTAGAACAAGTGTTTTTTAATTTTTATTAAAGTGTGAAAAGGTTACATGTCTAAATTGAAGATAAAAACTAACTAATAAACCTAAAAAGCTATGTGTGTAGAATGCAAGTCCTTGTTGAGTGTTGACTGTCTTTCTTTTGTGCTTTTTATTCTATTTATAGTGTCAAAGTGATGGTGACCTCTCCTTCATGACCTAGAACGTTCTACTGAAGAATCAGGGATCCCACGAAACTCATGACATGGTCTTTACTCAGTGTTTTTCATTTTTGGCAACCAACCCATCTCACCGAGATACTTGGGCAAGATGATACTACTCCTGCAGATTTTGGGATCACTTAGGATCGTGTCTTTATGTGCCAACAATCTAATATATGCAACTGGTGGGATTCCGGCATGTTCATCCTATCGTGTCTTTCTATTGAACTTGAGGACAACCCTTTTATTCAAATTGGGCCTGACTCTTCAATCACTCAACCCAAATAGTTTTATGACCTATCGAGCGACATTTCATAATTTAGCTCAAACAATTGCTAATATAAAATATCAGCTAAACATTAAAAATATTTAATATTCAAACTTGTAGTCACACATTCCACATAAACTTTTTCTTAATTTGTTTACATTTTCTATGCCAAATGTGCTTATATTCTTTTCTTTATTAATAATGAATGATGAGTTTCCAAAACCATTGCTAAATATTATAGAAGTTCTCAAGTTATGGAACATAACAGGCAAGCCACATCACTACAAACAACAATATATATATATATATATATACATAAAATAAACAAAATTAGAAATAAAAGCTGAACTTTTGAGAACAATCTTGTCAATGTTCCATTTAAAAAATATAAGTTAGTCAGGAGTAACCAAATATCATTTTATCAAGCTGAACTTGATATATATACACAAACAAGCACACATACACACAAAGATGACTAATTTTAGCTTGCTGCCCATTAATCACGCCAATGATGTCCTCTTCGTATAATATTTGAGGTTAATAGTTGAACAAAGAATTTGAAAATAACATGTGGGGTGTTTAGATTAAAAAAATTCCAATTGGGGTTAGCAAATTAAAGTTATGATAAAAGTATATAATTATAATGTGATTTATATTTAGATACCTCTTTTATAAGTCAATTGGACACATTAATTAAAATTTATTTAGATGATTTGATTTAAAAGCTACTTGAAATGTATTATAACAAAAAAGGAATAACTTTTATTATATATGTTTTGTGATTAATTTGATAGAGAAAATATTAAACTTTAAATTACATTTTTTAAAAAATGTTGAATAAAATTTTTTAAAAATTGATAAATTAAAAATATTAAATTTAAAAATGGTAGAATGAATTGATAAATTACAAAATATTCAATTCTAAAAATTTATAATAAATTGATATTGCAAAAGATTAAATTCTAATTTTTTTAAAAAAATTGATAATATTCTATAATTTGAACTCTAATTATAATAGAGAATACATCGTTATCACATGTTAACCTTATAAAAATATAAAATTTATTCTATTTATAGTGTCAAAGTGATGGTGACCTCTCCTTCATGACCTAGAACGTTCTACTGAAGAATCAGGGATCCCACGAAACTCATGACATGGTCTTTACTCAGTGTTTTTCATTTTTGGCAACCAACCCATCTCACCGAGATACTTGGGCAAGATGATACTACTCCTGCAGATTTTGGGATCACTTAGGATCGTGTCTTTATGTGCCAACAATCTAATATATGCAACTGGTGGGATTCCGGCATGTTCATCCTATCGTGTCTTTCTATTGAACTTGAGGACAACCCTTTTATTCAAATTGGGCCTGACTCTTCAATCACTCAACCCAAATAGTTTTATGACCTATCGAGCGACATTTCATAATTTAGCTCAAACAATTGCTAATATAAAATATCAGCTAAACATTAAAAATATTTAATATTCAAACTTGTAGTCACACATTCCACATAAACTTTTTCTTAATTTGTTTACATTTTCTATGCCAAATGTGCTTATATTCTTTTCTTTATTAATAATGAATGATGAGTTTCCAAAACCATTGCTAAATATTATAGAAGTTCTCAAGTTATGGAACATAACAGGCAAGCCACATCACTACAAACAACAATATATATATATATATATATACATAAAATAAACAAAATTAGAAATAAAAGCTGAACTTTTGAGAACAATCTTGTCAATGTTCCATTTAAAAAATATAAGTTAGTCAGGAGTAACCAAATATCATTTTATCAAGCTGAACTTGATATATATACACAAACAAGCACACATACACACAAAGATGACTAATTTTAGCTTGCTGCCCATTAATCACGCCAATGATGTCCTCTTCGTATAATATTTGAGGTTAATAGTTGAACAAAGAATTTGAAAATAACATGTGGGGTGTTTAGATTAAAAAAATTCCAATTGGGGTTAGCAAATTAAAGTTATGATAAAAGTATATAATTATAATGTGATTTATATTTAGATACCTCTTTTATAAGTCAATTGGACACATTAATTAAAATTTATTTAGATGATTTGATTTAAAAGCTACTTGAAATGTATTATAACAAAAAAGGAATAACTTTTATTATATATGTTTTGTGATTAATTTGATAGAGAAAATATTAAACTTTAAATTACATTTTTTAAAAAATGTTGAATAAAATTTTTTAAAAAATTGATAAATTAAAAATATTAAATTTAAAAATGGTAGAATGAATTGATAAATTACAAAATATTCAATTCTAAAAATTTATAATAAATTGATATTGCAAAAGATTAAATTCTAATTTTTTTAAAAAATTGATAATATTCTATAATTTGAACTCTAATTATAATAGAGAATACATCGTTATCACATGTTAACCTTATAAAAATATAAAAAACATTCACGTTTCTGATAATCCTTTGTTATAAAATTATTGGTAATAAATATCAAATGTAAAAATTCAAAAAACATTTTTTATATTCAAGACAATATTTTCATTATTTTACATAATATTTTGGGTCGCTCCTCTTCCCATTCTTCCCATTCTAGTTCCACCATTTCTTCCCCCTTCATCTCTCATTCTTCATCTTCTGCAAGAAAAAAAAAGATGCAGCTGCAACTGCAACAAAAAGCCTCTAGTTCCTTTGCAGCTTCATAATATGGTCATGGTGGACTTGCTTCATAATCTGGTCATGGTGGACTCTTGATGGGCATCGTTTCATACTAAGACAACCTCTATGGATGGCGACAGCAATGAGCGTGGACACTGGAGGCAATGGCGAAGAGCTGATACAGACGATCAAGCTCGAGGTTGAAGAGAGAAGAAAGAAAAGAGGAGTGGCCGAGCATGAGCGGAAGTGGAGACCGAAGGAAAGAGCCCCAACTGAATCCCTAATCAAAATGCACTTTTGACAGCTTCAGTCTAAACGCACTTTTGGATGCAAAAGCTCTTCTGAGCCAAATAATGTCCAAACATGTTGAGTCGTTTTTAATGGTATCACGTAGATTATGTAAGTATAGTGACATCGAGATCCTCCATCACGTAGTTGTTAGCTAGCTTTATCATGTATAGATGGGACGTATATAACATGTTGCTCATTTTACTTCCTTATTAGTCATTAATGTAGACGACAAATTAAGGAAAGTTCCTGATCAATTAGAGGGACCACAATATTATATTACTGAATTCAAGTTGATGAAGATTAAAATTTGGATGTAATGAGTGACTTAAATTCATTCACTCAATGAGTGTTTTATATGACATGATAACAATTGTTCAATTTAGTTAAACCATTGCTAGAAATTGTCATATGATAATTGAAAAGCACAAAATCTCAAATTTTTGGAGAGGTAAGCGAATCATGGGGTTGTTTTTAATTTTTTGAGAAAAATATATCTTAATAAGTTTTGATCAAATTCAATTTTTTTAAAGGCTATTTAAGTTTTCTGGGTCCAATCCAAACTTAAAAAGTACTCAATTTGCTGCTTTTTTCCTTTCAGGCAAGTAAGTGGGAAGAAAGACCATAAATCTAATAACATAGGTCAATTTTAAAAGAAAAATAAAGTAGTTTTGTCGTGAAAGATTAAATCTTCCATAGGGTGGTAAGTTAGGAGCACATTTGCTGTTTATCACCCTTGAACCAATCTAGAGCATATAGATTTAATATGGATAGTCCAGATTAAACTACTTTTTAAATTTTTTCATTTTTAAATAAAAATTTATAATATTTTAAATAAATATGTTTATTATTAAAATGTACCATCCATATTTAATCAAATTAGTCTAACTTTAATATTAATTTTTTTATAATTTTTATAAATAGATGATACAAATTTGCTTTCAATTGTTTTGAATCTGGCAGTATAACAAGTTAAAAATTTTGAATCTGAAGGCAGTATAACAAATTAAAATTTTTGAATCTAAACAGTACACACAAAATCTATATGATCAATTTATAAAAATTAGAAAAAACTTAACATTAAATTTAGACTAATCTAATTAAATATGGATAATACATTTTAATAATAAATATATTTATTTAAAATATTATAAATTTTTATTTAAAAAATAAAAAAGTAGTTTAATTTGGACCCCAAATTAGCGGTAATAGTGCTCCCGTGGTAAGTCAAGTCATACACTACCACTTATTTATTTGGTGGTAATAGTCACACATTCAACTTATACAAAACCAGCATAAAAATAGGCCCGAGGCAGGGCGCTAATTTAATTTAGCATCAACATAACTTACCTCAAAGTTTGTTCCCTACTAATTGCCCCCAATTACAACATACTTCAAACCCTTTATTTTCCCAAATTAACCAATAATCATATGCTTCAATTAATCTTCTGCAATGAACTACCCAAATCAGAGAACAAAAAAAAAAATACAAAAATGCACGACCAAAACCACTAGAAGATGTGCGTTTTTTGGCTTTTGAGAACAAAAACATGTTTTTTAACAACTTATGATTGTTCCTAATGTTTCCATTAATTTTTATAGAAATATTATTATATAATAGTTTTATTAATTACACTTTTAAGACTTTAAAAAAAATCATACAATCTTATGAGTTTTGTATACATTTCTTCTAATTCTATATGGATATCCTATTGTTGTTTACCGAAAACATTTATCACAACCTATAGCCAAAAAACATATACATAAGAAATTAAGGTTTTTGGAGACAATCAAACAATATATATATATATATATATATATATCAATTGAAAGAAATAAATCATATATCAAACTTCTCCTAGAGTCTTACTATAATATATGTACATCTTGATTCATCAAATTTTGGAGTGAAATGTCATTGAATGGAACGGTTAATGTGAGGTTGGAAAAGCAAAGCTTGTGAGTGACTTGTTTCATTGATGGTCAAGATTTTGGTGAGGGATGCAAGCATGCTAATGCTATTCTGACACAAAGAATCACATCTTGAGCATCTCTTTGTATGGGAAGCGGGAGACATGAGTCTATGATATCTCTTAGAAAAATGATTTCACTAGAGATGCCTGTCAAAGATTGTATTAAATCTCCAAGATGCCTTCCAATAATTGTTTCTAATGCCACCACTCCAAAAATATAAATATCACATTTTTCTATCATAACCAAGGTGCATGCAAGCTCTGTAATTAATAAACCAAAAATCAATTATATAAGATATAACACAATATGATAAGAGAATAGTAGAGGGAAAAAAACTAACTAGGAGCAATATAGCCATAAGTACCCATTGGAAGAGTTTGATTGGATGAATTGGGATCAAGGATTCTAGCTATGCCGAAGTTAGAGGCAAAAGCATCCATCTTTGAGTTTAACAATACATTACTACTTGTTATGTCACGATGGATAATTGGAGGAGTGCAATCATGATGCAAGTAGAACAAAGCATTTGCTATTCTTTTAATAGCATTCACCCTCTTGTTCCAATCTAGCTCTTTAGCTTCATCTTCTTGATTTAACATATAAAATAGGCTTCCTCTTGCCATGTATTCATATATGAGAAACATGCATTGATTGTGTAAACAAAAGCCATAAAGCTTTACAATGTTATGATGTCATATTTCAGTCAACATCTTCACTTCATTGTGAAAACTTTTAGCAAAAGATGGATGTTCATATTTACTTCTATGAAGTTTTTTCAATGCAACAATTGATAGAGGATGCCTAGAATTGTGCTAATTTAAGGAAACAAACCTTGAAACACAACAAAAACATAAGATCAAAAAGAAATGGACAAAATTTATGATGAAAATAAAGAAAGAAATGAAACAAATAATAGGATAATGATCAAGGATAAGATCCTCTAGAGCATCTGCCTCTGGGAACTTTAACCTTCAAAGACACTACAAGAGTTGATCATGCTTTTTATCACGTTATTTTCTCATACGTGATACCTTCACAAAGCACTAAGACTCATAAGAATTATAAACTCTAAACTGAATAATTTCATTCAAGTTCTTTTCTGTTTACAAGAGGGAGCATGTCTAATATATATAGGCTCATAGAGAAGACTATTTCTTAAAATTAAAATCCTAATTTCCTAATACTAAAAGAAGAAAGAAAATAATATAAAATAAAGGAGAAAATATTCAGCGACATAATTTAGGAGATGTAATCTTAAAATTATGGGATTACAAAACTTAGAAAATAAAATAATTAATCATAATCTTTGACTAGATTCAAAATAGGTAACTATGACTAGTCTTGCTCCTTAAGAAAAGAAGTCAAGTCAAAGGACCACTAAAATAGAAAATAATTAAGGAGATAATTGAGGGATCATAAAGGATTCAATCATGCCACCCTTGACTTCTTCAGTAAGGTTTCATGCCTCCTTGCTTGCAAGAGGCTCTACTTGCAGTCTTCCTTACATTGGGCTAGGGTTTGCACCTCTTGGGCTTGGCTCTTCGTGGATTTAGATCTTAAGCACATTATACATGCTTAGATGCTCTCTTTTAGGCTTGAGAGGAGTATCCCAATGCTCTCCAAGCTCTTAGACTTCTTACACAAGATTGAGCAATGCTTGCTTCATGGCTTTAGTTTAGGCTCTTATTATTGAACCTCCAATATGTTGTAAAGGGTCTTTAAGCATGTTGGATTGGAAGTGTTGGTCTTCTTGCTCCTTGCCTTGGGCTTCTTTCATGCTACCATGCTCATGATTACCATCCTCAAGCTTCGTTACCATTAATGCCATGTCATCCGTGCCATGGGGTCCATCATTTCCTCCCAGTTGGAAAGGATTCGTCCTTGAATATGCATAATCATATAAAGATAGATTAGAAACATTGAATGTGGCATTAAAATTTCCATAAGAGCTAGAAAAATCAATCTTGTAAGAATTATCATTAATTCTTTCTGAAACTTGGAAAGGTCTATTTCCTCAGACTTGAAGTTTGGATTTCCTTTGATTAGGAAATCTCTCTTTCCTTAAATGTAACCAAACCCAATCTTCGAGCTCAAAGATCACATGTTTCCTGCCTTTATTAGCTTTCTTGGCATATTGCTCATTCTTTCGCTCTATGTTTGCTTTAACCTTAACATGTAAATCCTACATAAACTCAGCTTTTCTCTTGCCATCAGTATTAGCACGCTCAAAAAAAGGCAAAGGTAAAATATCAATAAGAGACAATGGATTGAAACCATAAATAATTTCAAATGGAGAATGAGAAGTAGAAGAATGAATAGCCCTATTGTAAGCAAATTTAATGAGTAAACAATTCATCCAATTCTTCAAAATCTTCTGAATTATCACTCTTAGTAGTGTAGTCATAGTTCTATTGACTACCTTAACTTGACCATCAGTTTGTGGATGGACAGTAGTAAAAAAAAGTAACTTGGTCCCCAAATTATGCCATAGAGTATGCCAAAAATGATGAAGAAACTTCACATCCATATCACTCACAATAGTCTTAGGTAAACCATATAAATGAACAATCTCTTTAAAGAATAAGTCAGCAATATTGATAGCATCACTAGTCATAGCACAAGCAATAAAGTGTGCCATCTTAGAGAATCTGTCAACAACAACAAATATGGAATCTTTGCTTGTAGAAGATTTAGATAATCCAATTACAAAATCTATATAGATATGTTCCCAAAGGTGAGAGGGGACGAGTAAAGGAGAGTAAAGTCCATGAGATTGGACCTTAGATTTTGCCTATTTACATTTAATGCATTTATCACAAACAGATATGACATCTTTCTGTATGTGAGGCCACAAGAAATTATCAGACAAAATAGCTAAAGTTTTCTCTACACCAAAGTGTCCTATCAAACCACCAACATGTGCTTCCTTAGTAAGCAACTCACGCATAGAATAAATAGGAATGCATAATTTTTTTCTTAAAAAGAAATACATCAAATCCAAAGAAATCACTAGATCCATGATTTTCACAAGATTTTTAAATATTTTTAAAATCAGAATTAGATTTATAAAGATCTTTTAGAATCTCAAAACCAAGTAATTAAGCATGCAAATAGGAAAGTAATATATACCTTTGAGATAAGGCGTCAGCAACGACATTTTCTTTTCCTTGCTTATGCTTAATCATATAAGGAAAGGTCTCAATAAACTCCATCCAACAAGCATGTCTCTTGTTCAACTTACCTTGAGACTTGAGAAACTTTAAACTTTTATGATCAGAATGAATGATGAATTCCTTGGGCCACAAATAGTGTTGCCATGTTTCTAAGGCCTTCTTTAGAGCATAGAGCTCTTTGTGATAAGTGGAATAATTCAAAGCTGCACCATGTAGCTTTTCATTAAAGTAAGCTATGGGCTTAGAATCTTGTATTAAAACAATACCTATACCAATTCCAAAAGCATCATATTGAATTTCAAATGCTTTAGAGAAATTGGGCAAAACAAGTAAAGGGGTATTAGTTAATTTATCCTTTAGGGTTTAGAAAACCATTTCATGTGTCTCACCCCATATGAAGGTCAAATTCTTCTTAATAAGTTCATTAAGAGGGGCAACAATGCTAAAGAAATCTCTAACAAATCTCCTATAAAAGCTTGCTAAGCCGTGGAAGCTTCTCACTTCACTTGCATTCTTAAGGGTTAGCCATTCACGAATAGCCTTAACTTTCTCCTCATCCACACGAATTCCTTGTGATCCAATAACAAATCCCAAAAAGATAACAGAGTCCATGCAAAAAAAAAAAAAACACTTTTGGAAATTAGCATATAGCTTATATTCCCTCAAGATGTCAAACTCAGTTTTAAAATGATTCATATGATCAGTCAAAGATTTACTATAAATCAGAATATCATCAAAGTAAACAACAACAAACTTGCTTATAAACTTTCTAAAAACAATTCATTAATGCCATAAAAGTACTAGGAGTATTAGTCAGACTAAAAGGTATAACTAACCATTCATATAATCCAAACTTAGTTTTAAAGGTAGTTTTCCATTCATCACCCTCTTTTATGTGAATTTGATGATAACCACTTCTAATATCAATTTTAGAAAAGATAGAAGCACCATGCAACACATCAAGCATATCATCAAGTCTAGGGATAAGGTAACGATACTTTACAATGATTTTGTTGATTGCTCTACAATCAACACACATCCTCCAAGATTTATCTTTTTTGGGCACCAAGATAATAAGGACAACACAAGGGCTAAAGCTCTCACGCACGAAGCCTTTCATAATTAATTCCTCTACTTAGCATTGGACCTCCGTAGTCTCTTCAGGGTTAACCTTAGAAGTAGGCTTGTTTGGAATAGTAGCTCCGGGAAAGAAATCCATTCTATGATTAATTTCTCTTAAAGGAGGAAGTCTATTAAGAACCTCATTAAGGAATAGATCTCCATAATCTTATAACAAAGAGACAACACTAAAAGGAAAAATAGGGTCAATAGTGTCAATAGAAAAATAAATATTCTTGGGAATTACAATAAGAGTTCACTCACTCTTTCATCAAAGCCTCTTGAATCTCACTTATCCCACACAATAATATTTTCTTTTCACTATTTTTTTTCACTCCCGCCATTCTATTTTTCTCTTTTCTTACCTTCTCACTACTGTTTTTTCTCTCTTGTAATTGATTTTCAAATAAAGTAATACTCTGTTTCTTTTTTGTCTCACTCATGCCACAATCAAGGAGATTTTTCTTTTGCTTGTAATCTTGACAATCTTTAGTTGATCTTCATAGGCTTGGATAGGCCTAAGAGGATTTAATATAACAGTTGTGCCTTTGAAAGGCACCTTGTAAACAATTTCTGAAACCATCATGGGTATCCTTACTATCAAACTACTAAGGCCTACCTAATAACAAGTGTCTAGCAAGCATAGGGGCTACATCACATAATACATCATAAGGATAAACCCCAACAAAAAAGTAATCAACACTTGCTTTGAAACCCTAATTTCAACACAATCATTCAACCATTGCAATTTGTAGGGCTTAGAGTGTGGAATCAAAGTTAGAGATAATTTATCTACAAGTAAAGTGCTAGCTACGTTAGTGCAAATATTACCATCAATTACCATGCTACACACTTTCTCTTTGATGAAGCATCTAGTGTGAAAAATATGCTCACATTGCTTATGTTCATCATCCTCCTTTGGTTGAATATTGAGAGCTCTTCTTGCCACCAAGATAAAGTCAACAACACCATTGCATTCAAGCTCATCATTTGATTCATGGGAGGTAGAATCATCATCAACATTATTAGCATCATCTTTATCACTTTCATGCACACTATCATAGCTACTATCATCTCTAAAGATCATAGCTCTTTTATTGCTACAATCTCTTGCCATGTGGCCCATATCATGGCACTTAAAACACTTAATAGAAGAGGTGTTAGATGAATAAGAAGAAGGTTTAAGGTTAGAAGTTTTACCCTCATACTTAGTCTTCACTTCTTCCTTAGCCTTGGATGTATCTTTGGCCTTGGAATCCTTCCATTTGGAAATTGCCTTGGAGTCTTTCTAAGAAGACTTAGAATGTTTGTTCTTATTTCTCTGCTCTAACTTTATAGCTTTTTGTATGAGCTCTTCCTTGTCCACAAAAGTGTACAAGTCAAGCTTATCTCTCAACTCCGACCTGAAGCCATCCATAACTCTTGATATTGTTTCACATTCATTCTCTTGAATGTTTGCATGAAACTTCAAGATATTCAACTCATGCATATTCTCCTTCACAGTCATAGATCCTTGAGAAAACATCCTTAATTTTTTATTCAGCTTCGTGTAGTAGTAGCTAGGGATATAAGCCTTTCTCATGTATCTTTTAAGCTTCTCCCACGTTTTAATGGGCTTTTTTTCAAGTTGGCTTCTTTTGTATTATAAACCTTACTACCAATAAACAGCATAGTCAGTGAAATTCAAAGAAGCAATTTTTACCTTCCTTGACTCAGACAAATTAAGAGTCATTAAGATTTGGTCCATCTTCATTTCCCAATCAAGGTATTTTTTTGATTGTTGTTACCCTTGAATGAAGAATACTTTAGTTTTTTGGCTTGGTAAGTCAACATCACGCTTTAAGGATTTCTTTCTCTTAGGAGAAGGAGGCTCTTTATACTCCTCATCATCGCTAGGGGTCTAATGCTTCTTCCCTTCAGAAGAGGAAGTCTTCGGCTCATCTTTATCCTCCTTATGGAACCTATGATCAAATTCCAAGTGAAACTACTGCAACTGTGTTTTAATAAGTTCTAAAACAAAGTTCATATCAACATTAGGGGATTTATCCTTATTACTCATGTTCACAAAAGCACTAGAAACCATATAAGATAAAAATGGATCCTCACACACACAAACTCATATGTTTACTCTCAAGAGAAATAAAGTCACTCATGTTTTACTAAAAACAATGGCTTTTTTAATGATGAAAAACACACTTGCCTTTTATCACTCACTAAGCTTGTGGATAGAATTCAATGGTAAAACCAAACATAAATCAAGAAACTAAGAAAAAACCAAGTAAACATCTTCTAAATTAAAAAAAAAAAGCTAGAAAACAAGCACAAGATGAAAAGAGAATTTTTTTTGTCGCAAATTTTTGAAATTTTGAAACAAATAGGAAAGAAAAATTTTCAAATAAAATCAAGCTTGCAAAAGGGAAAACCATAAGAAATAAAAATAGGAAAGAAAGAAATGAAAGTCAAAGAGTCAAATACTCAAAGACAAAAATAGGAAGCCAAATAGAATGGAAAAGTAGCACAAATAGCAAAATAGGAGAGTAGTGAATTTCAAAAGTGCTACCAAAAATTAAAAATAAGAAAGTGACCAAAGTAGAAGATTTTCTTACCATCCAAGTTTACTTTTCACTTTAGACAATCTCTTAATGACTTGGAGTTCAAGAATATCCTTTTCCTACAATCATAACTCACAACAATATATATATATATATATATATATATTTGTAATTTTTTTTCACATTTTTGTAATTTTTTTCCTTTTTTTAACACACTAAGACTTTTTATTGCCTTTTTTTGCATGAATTTTTAGGTATTTTTTTCTTTTTTTTTTACTAGGCTAATAAAATGAGAACTCACATAAGATGGAAAAGTCACAAAGGTGAAGAAGAGAAAAACCAAAAGATAGAAGTAGATGGGGTAGATAAGAGATGATTACAAAAAGAAATAACTCAAGATGAAGAAGAAAATGAAAGTAACAAAAATGAAGAAGAAGAAGAAAGGACAAGAATTCAAACCACAATTAGAAAACTAACAACCAAAGCTTTGATACCAATCTGATAGAGGATGCGAAAGCAAATCGTGCTAGTTTAGGGACAGAATCCTGAAACACAACAAAAACACAAAAAAAGAAAGGGATGAAATTTATGACGAAAATAAAGAAAGAAATAAAATAAACAACGGGATAATGATCAAGGATAAGATCCTCTAAAGCACCTACCTTTAGGAACCTTAACCTTCAAAGACACTACAAGAGTTGATCACACTTATTTCTCACACGAGATACCACCATAAAGCACTAAGGCTCACAAGAGTTATAAACTCTAAAAATGAATAATTTCATTTAACTTCTCTTCTGTTTACAAGAAGGAGCATGCCTAATATATATAGCCTTATAGAGAAGACTATTTTTTAAAATTAAAATCCTAATTTCATAATACTAAAAGAAGAAAGAAAATAATATAAAATAAAGAAAAAAAAATTCAGCCACATAATTTAGGAGATGTGATCCTAAAATTATGGGATTACAAAACTTAAAAATTAAAAATAATTAATCCTAATCTTTGACTAGACTCAAAATAGGTAACTATGATTAGTCTTGCTCCTTAAGAAAAGGAGTCAAGTTAAAGGACCACTAAAATAGAAAATAATTAAGGAGACAATTAAGGGATCATAAAGGACTCAATCACGTCACCCTTGACTTCTTCAGTAAGGTTTCATGCCTTCTTATTTGCAAGAGGCTCCACTTGTAGTCTTCCTTGCATTGGGCTAGGGTTTGCACCTTTTGGGCTTGACTCTTCATGGATTTGAATCTTAAGCACATTATACACACTTAGATGCTCTCCTTTAAGCTTGAGAGGAGTGCCCCAATTCTCTCCAAACTCTTGGACTTCTTGCATAAGACTAAACAAGGCTTGCTTCATGGCTTTAGTTGGAGCTCTTATTATTGGACCTCCAATATGTTGTAAAGGGTCTTTAAGCATATTGGATTGGAATTGTTGGGCTCTTTGCTCCTTTCATGCCATTATACTGATGATTACTATTCTCAAGCTTTATTGCCATTAATGCCATGTCATCTGTGCCATGGGGTCCATTAACAATTCTACCGCTAGGAAGTTGTGCCTTGTAAACACTTCCATAGGCTCTAGTTCCAATACAATATTTGATGTCAAAACCCTCTATTGCTTCAATGATATCTTCATATGCAATTTTACTATCATAATTCCATATGGAAAATAAATCTCCATTCTTTAATGCTCTTCTCTCAATTTTGGTTTTCTTATTCTTCTTGTAAATCTTAAAAAGAATGAAACCCAAAATAAGAATGATGGTGACAAGAAAAATTGTCATAAGAAGAATGGTCTTCATGTAAGAATACAACTTTTTATAATTAGAGGAAGAATGATTCTTGTCTAGACCATTTAACTCTTTGTTACCACTTAATATGTTATGAGGAAATTTGCGATAGACTTCCTTTAGGACTTGACTGCTAAGAAAATTGTATGACAAGTTAATGAATTCTAGCTGAGCAAGTTCTTTTAGTATGTTACCAATGATACTATTGTAGCTCAAATCTATATGTAGCATATTTGGACATGTGCTCAAGCTATTTGGTATCTTGCCACTAATCTTGTTGTGACTAAAGTTGACAACTAAAAGATCACAAGACTAAAAGGTTGGCAAACTTCCACTTAGCTTGTTTTGCAAGAGGTCTAGAGATTGTAGATTCTAGAGACTTCCAATTTCCCATGGTATGCTTCCATATATCTTGTTATTTGATATATTTAAAGATTTCAAACATGTCAAATAGATTATATTAGGAAAAGGACTAGAAATGTTGTTGGAACTCAAATCCAAAGTGTCTAAATTTCTTAGCATCCCAATGACTTAGGTTATGGGACTTGTGATTTGGTCTCTAGAAAAATCAAGCTCTTGTAACATTGTCAAACTTGAAATTGAAGATGGGATGCCACAAATGAACATATTTGCTGATAAATTCAAATGGGTAAGGGTGGTTATATTCCCCAAACTCAATGGGATGGCTCCACAAAACTTGCTTTCACTCAAATCCAACCTTCGTAATTGAGAGAGGTTGGTAAGTATAGTAGGAAACTCACCAACAAATTGTTATTAGACAAGCTTAAATATGTGAAATTTTGAAGAGCTCCAATTTGAGTTGGAATGGTACCTATAAATCAAATCACATTAATTGAACCAAATTAAAGACAGAAATATTATTAGAACTCAAATTTAAAGTGATTAAAATTTGTTAGTTAGAAAACCAATTATTTTTATTCAAGGAAAACATGAAGATTTTGTGATTTCATCAAAAATTAAATTTAAGAGGGGGTTTCGTGCAGAAGAATTTGATGAAAAATACAAGTACTCGAGATAATTGTTTGTAAAACCCAAAATTGAAAGAAATTGCATATAATATAGAATTTTTTCCATACATTGTTTCATTAATAGTCAACAGGTTGAAGGGAAAATTTTCGTTGAAAGTTTTTTAATAGTTGCAATTGCTATTCTTAACTTTTCATTGGCCCAATATTACCTTGAAAATTTCAAAAATATGCAATTTTTCCCTATAATAATGTTTTACCAACATTGGTCATTAGTTGAAAATTCTAAATGGATTGAAGAGCAATTTTGTCCCAAAAGTTTTTGGAAGGAGCAGGTTCTATCCTAAAATTTCTATTAGTGTAATGGTTTTCTGTTATTAATTTTCAAATTAGAATAATAATCTAACAATCCATTATGAGGGGTAGAACCAGAGCTTGGATGATGAGGGCCAAATTATTTAAAAAATAATACTCCTTTCATTAAAAAATTTAAGGTCTTTTATGTTTAAAAATGAGAGACATTTTTAGTGTTTCAAGGTATAGTTAAAATATTTTTTCCCCAAAAATGTCTTTCATAAATAAATAATTTCAGATTTATTTTAAAGTAAACTATCATATTAAATAAAGGTAAATATAAAAAGATAATATTATTACAAATAGGTGAGATTATGAAGAGTTTCAATTTGAGTCGGAATGATACGTGCCATTTCAATCACAAACAAATGAAATCAAATTTATAGGTAAAGTAGTAGGACCAAAAATATTATTTAAACTCAGATTGGTCAACTGAATGTAGTTATCATAAAAGTAATATTTTATTTAAGAATCAAAAAGCTGTTATTATAATTTCATCAAAGATTGAATTGAAGAGGGCATCTCATGTTTAAAAAATTTTGATCGAATAGATATAAATACTTGAGATTGCTCATATATAAAACCCAAAGTTGAAAAACCTTATTTAATTGTCACTCAAATCAACCAATTCTAAATGACTAAGGTTCATTAACAAGCGTGGAAGGTAACTTACCAGTAAAACTGTTATTAAACAAGTCCAACAAGATGAGATTTTGAAGACTTCCAATCTGAGTTGGAATGCTACCCACCAACCCCATTCCATGGAGCATTAGCCTTTCTAGACTAGGGAATGGAGTGAAGTTAAGATCTGTAAGGCGAGTCTTCTGTGGAGGGATGCTTGGTGTCCAAATCCCAATAATACTTCCAAATTCATCGCCAGTGATCTCCTCCCATTCACAAGGGTCGACTGAGTCATTACAGCAACTATCATTGGTGTAATGATAATTCCACCATTTGCTCTGAATCAAGGCATGTTTCTCCTCTTCTACAAAGGCAGCAGCATAATAAAATAGGAATAACACCATTATTACAACCATTGTGGGAGGAACTGACATAAAATTATTGAAGTATGCCATCAATAATAACTAGTTTATGATTTATGAATAGAGTTATCATCAAATGAGTGCAAACTGCAAAGGGAGGGTCTTTATAGAAAGCTAGCTAGCTAGAGGTTGGTCATTCTCATTGCATTTTCCTAAATTTGTTTACGCGTCTTTTTTTATTATTGTGCTTCATTGACGGGGTGGTCTAAGTGAAACAAGTTATTATTTTTCCTAAGGCCATTATTATCATTTTCGTACAACCTGTTGATGTTTTTTTTTTTTTGGGGGGCTCAACTTCTTCTCTCTTGATTTCTAAATTCATTGACCACGGTCAACTACGAAACTTCATGTAATGTAAGATCTCGGATTCCGCAGGGAATAAAGGATTTAGGGCCGGTTTGATTGCCTGTTCACAGAACAGTTTTTTTTATCCTAAAAATAAAAAGTTTTCAAGTGGGAGAGCTATGAACAGAAATTATGAAAGACGAAGCAAATCTGAAGCTTCGTCAGGGACGGACGGCAAAGTCACTGGCCCAGTTAAGATGGGAGGGACTCAATCACTGTGGTTTCCGCCCCACATCTTTCTTTATCTTCCTTTATTGTAAATTCCATCGGTAACCATTGCAGAACTACAATGATTAAATAATTAAAATAATTTGTTGGGCCAAAAAAAAAAAATCTAAAACAATTTCTAGTAACTTTAAAGATTGTGAGGCCCATTGTTAGTATTTAATGTTTTGTTGGAGTCTGTAACGGCGGACCTCAAATGAGCAGAGGGCATTACATAGTATGCCTGCGGTCCATTTTTGTGGAACCCGCGGAATTTTTAAAAAATTGTGTAAATATAATTATTTAATTTTTTTAATTATTATACAATAGTAACATATTTTCAAATTATTTTAAAATTTATAAAATTATATAAAAATTAATTATTATAATTATTTATAAATGTTAGGATAAATATATAAAACCTTAATTGCATATAACACCTCTCACATTAAAATATTTAAAATTAACCTCCAAACTTTTAATTTTGTTTTTCAACACCTCCTACTATTAAATTAACTATTATTTATTAATATAGCTATTATCATATCAGATTTATACAATACAAATGGCATATGACATAAAAAAATATTTTTATTATTTTTGAACATAGTTTAAGGAGGTGCAAAATTATAATTCTTACTTTTAATACACATGACGATGCTTTCATTTTTTATAGTTAAGCAATATGTTCTTATTTCTTTATGGGTAACATAATTTAAAAAAGTTATAATTTTATTATTCTTTATCAATTAAAACAATCTGTTATATTAAAAATAAAAAATATCTAAAAGCTTTCACTGATAAAAATAATTTAAATAAAAATTTATCCTTTAATACAAGAAAACTATAATATTTTACAAGTTGGTCTTAACAAAATTGATACAAATCACCAAAAGAAAATATATATATATATATATATATTATTCTAAAGCAGCATGCATTCCATTTTTAACATACCAGTAACAAATATTTTTGTTTGAATAAGTACTATAAACTTCATTCAAATGAAAAAATAACAGCTGCAAGCAAACAAAGTTTGAAAAAAAAAATAAACAAAGCATATAATGAAATTTATATGACTTTTATCAATGATTGATATTAGATATTTCTATTTTCATTTGTTTAATATAAAATTTTATTTTAATTGATAAAGAATAATAAAATTATAATTTTTCTATTAAATTATATCATCCGTGAATAATGAGAACAATATCACCAAATTAAAAAAAAATGAAAGCATTGTCATACGTGTTAAAATTACCCCTTCTTAAGCTGTGTTAAAAAATAATAAAAATATTTTTTCCATGTTATATGCCATATGTATTGCATTAATATGACATGGTAGTAACTATATTAGTAAAATAATAGTTAATTAAAGGTAAGGTTTTTGAAAGATAAAATTAAATGTCAGGGGAGTTAATTTTAAATGTTAAAAGGTGAAAGGAATTATATACAACTAATTCAAGGTTCATGAAGTTTTATGCATTTTAGCCTAAATATTACATAGGAGAAATTAATTATTTAAACTACTAAATACATAAATAATTTTATAACTACTAACAAATTTTGCCGCGCTAACATTGATGCGTCTTCCACCATTGATCTAATCCGTTTTACTCACTTCAATTGGGTTGATAGAGAAAATGTCTAAAAAAAAAGTCAATCATTTGGGCGAACTAGTCTAAATATAATCCCAAAAAAAAAATTCTAATGATTACCAGTTTTTATACATGGCATATCATGTTTAAAAAAAAATTGATATGATAAATATTGGTACTTGAAATTTCTCAAAAAACCCAAAGTTTAAAGAAAGGCTTTAATTTCCACTCAAATCAAACAATTCTAAATGACTGAAGCTAATTAACAAGTGTGAGGAAGGTGAATGACCATAAAAATTGTTATTAGACAAGTCTAGATAGATGAAATTGTCAACACTTTCAATCTGAGCTGGAATGGTACCTATAAATCCATCACATAAATTGAAACAAATAAAAGGCAGGAAAATAAAATTAAAAAAATTATTGAACCTCATAAAATAGTAGTGTGATTTTTAAAAAAGGGCCTAAATCAGAATGACCTATATAATTTCAATCATAAACAAATTAAATTAAAATTGAAAGAAAAGTAGGAGGACTAGAAATATTATAGGAACTCAAATTAGAGTGACTAAATTTATTACTTATAAAATAAATATTTTATAAGAACCATTAGTCACTTAAATAATTTCATCAACTGTTAAACTGAAGAGGACACCTGACATCTAAAAGCATTTGACAACAGATATAAGTAATTGATATTGATTGTAAAAACCAAAGTTTTTTTTTCCCTACCAAATTATAAAAACCCAAAGTTGAAAGAAAGGTTTCATGAAAGCCTTGTTTCCTCTCAAATCAAAGAATTTTAAATAAGTGAGGTTAATTATCAAGTGTGTAATACAACTAATCAGTAAGATTATTATAAGACAAGTATAGATTAGTGAGATTGTTAAGATTTTCAATATCAATTGGAATGGTACCTATAAATTCAATCATTCAAATTCAACTAAAGTAAAAGTAAAGAAATACAACTAAAAATATTATTGAAACTTATCGAACTTTAAAGTGATCAAAATTTCCAGTTATAAAAAACAAAGATTTTTTTACTATATATAGGTGTGTTTCTATTGGAGACAAATTCTATTTGAAGCACGATCAGATTCTAAATGTGACGCATATCTCCCAAAAGAGATTAAAATCATTAATTTATTACTTAAAAAACTAATATTTTATTTAAGAATCATTAATCACTTATATAATTTCATCAAATATTAAATTTAAGAGGGCACCTGACTTTTAAAAACATTTGACAACAAATATAAGAACTTGATATTGCTTATAAAATTGAAATTTTTTTGTTTTTTGCCAAATTATAAAACCCAAAGTTGAAAGAAAGGCTTCATGAAAGCCTTGTTTCCACTCAAATCCAAGAATTCTAAAAATGCTATTGGAATAGATCAAACTTCAAAGTGATCAAAATTTTAGTTATAAAACCAAAGATTTTTTTTATTGCATATAGGTGTCCTCCTATTAGAAACAATTTTTATTTGAGGCACAGTCAGATCCTAAATGTAAACATCTCTTCCAACAGTGGTTAGAATCTTTTCATAAGAAGAACATAAAGATCTTGTATATCATCAAAGATTGAACAGAGAGGGTTTCATGTACAAAAGAATATCAGGACAAGTATAGGTAGTCAAGATTGTTTTATAATCCGAAATGTTGAAAGAAAGGCTTCACAAAAACCTTGTTTCCACTCATCAAATACAACAATTCTAAATGACCAAAGATAATTAATAACTGCAGAAAATCAGTAGTAAGATTGTTATCAAACAAGTCTAGCTCGATGAGATTGGAAAGATTTCCAATTGAGTTGGAATGACACCTGTAAATCCATCACATAAAATGAACCAAATTAAGGCAAGGAAATAGAACTAGAAAAATTATTGAAACTTATAACAATAGTAGTGTAATTTTTTAAAGCGTGTGCCTATATATATAATTTCAATCACAAAAAATTGAATTAAACTTGTAAGGAAAATTAGGAGGACTGAAAATATTATAGGAACTCAACATAGTGGAAAATTTATTAGTTATAAAAATAGTATTTTATTTAAGAACCATCAATCACTTATATAATTTCATCAAATATTAAATTGAAGAGGGCATATCTAACTTTTAAGGCATCTGACAACAAATATAGTACTTGAGATTGATTATAAAACCTAAAAATGAAATAAAGGCTTCACAAAATCCTTGTTTCTTCTCAAATCTACCATTATTCTAAATGACTGATGATAATTAAAAACTGTGAAAGGTAAATCACCAGTAAGATTGTTGTTAAACAAGTACATATGGATGAGATTGTGGAGAGTTTCAATCTGAGTTAATGGTACCTAACAACCTCATACCATCAAGACGTAGGTATTCTAGATTAGGGAATGCAGTGAAGTTTAGATCTGCAAGGCAAGGCTGCTGTGGAGGGATGTTTGGCCTTCGAATCCCAATAATACTTCCAAATTCATTGCAAAATATCTCCTCCCATTTACAGGGGTCGAATGAGATGTTGTGGTAGCTAGCGTTGGTATAATAATAATTCCACCATTTGCTCTGAATCAAGGCATGTTTTCCTCTTCAACAAAGGAAGCAGCATTATAAAATAGGAATAAGACCATTATTACCATTGTGGGAGGAAATAACATAAAATTGTTGGAGTATGCCATCAATAATAACTAGTTTATAATTTATGAATAGAGTATCACCAAATGAGTGCAAATGCAAAGGGAAGGTCTTCATAGAAAGCTAGCTAGCTAAAGATCGGTCATTCTCACTGCATTTTCCGAAATTTGTTTATGCGTCTTTTTTATTATTGTGCTTGATTGACGGAGTGGTCAAAGTCAAGCAAATTGTTACTTTTCGCAAGGCCATTATTATCATTTTCGTATAGCCCATAGATTTTTTTTTTTTTTTTTGCGCTTAAGTTTTCTCTTGATTGCTAAAGTCACTGGCCACGGTCAACAAGGAAAATTCGTGGAATGTAGGATCTCAGATTCCATGGGAATAAGGATTTAGGGCCCGTTTTATTGCCTGTTTTAAAAACAGTTTTTGTTCTTAAATTAAAAAATAATAATAATAAACATGTTCTTCGAAAATGTGTTTTCTATTATCTATTATAAAAAACAAAAAAAAAATTGTTTTGAAGAACTAAAAAAACCATAACATCTTGTAGATGTTTTGATACTTTTGTTCTGTAAAACTAGAGAAAAGACCAAAAATATCATGTTTTCATCAATGATAATTATGTTAATAAAATAAATTATTTTCACCCTTTATTTCACCAATTTAGATATATTTTAAATAATGATTCAAATAGATTTTTTTTTATTTTTGATTCCAAAATTTGTTTTGAAAAAACTATTCCACAGAATGGTTTTGATAATATAAAATAGAAAATAGAACCAAACAAATCCTTATTCTTTATATGTGGTTCTATCAATTTAATAACAAATATTTTATAAAACTTCATATTTATGTTCTATGAAGTGATTCTCTCTCTCTCTGTTTTTTTTTTGGTAATCAGTGATTCTTAAATAGTATATTATATAGTTGACTTTTTCAGATAGAGAGAATGACAATGAGTAGGTTTTAAAAAGAAAATTAATAAAAATTATATTAAAAAAAAAAACTGCTTTGCAAATATTGATTCTGGATTTGTATTGAAAATTAAGAGTTTATATACTAAATGTATTATTTGTAATTAAAACTCATGAATTTAAATTGTTTGGATCGATATTGGCAACATATTAATTTATTTTAAAAAAAATTACTTAAAACTTAAGTGTCATGAATTGAATTTTCTTAAACTTGTTTCCAGGTCAAAGTCGAACAAAAGTTTCTATAATTATTTTCTAAACAGCTCTTTCATGTTTTGCTTAAGTTCTCTCATGATTATAA
>NW_026555340.1:9989112-10121753 GCF_029017545.1 Prosopis cineraria | reverse complement strand
TACGCTGTCATGAAATTCATGCAAAACATAATCCAACATGCTCCAACCAGAATTCTTTTGAATGATGTAATATATATTGTCTTCCTATTCATTAATATTATATTAGTTTTTATCAATAAACATGATTTTAATTTTTTGTTGTTGTTGCATATAGTATTATGAGGACGCATACTGTGACATGTATACTCATACTAAAATGGAAGAAGTCCTTAAAGAGATAGCATACAGTATTTTGAACTATAGTTTAGTTTTAACAGCCAGCAGGAGTGATAGTTAGGAAACTTTAAGCAAATTTTAGGATTTGGAGCTTTTGTTTTAACCACTAATTGGTTTAATTTAAGCACTTCAAGTTGTATATAAGTTTTTTATAGAAATTCATTGTACATTTATATGTATATACGTGACTATTATTTGCTGAAATTTGTGTCTCGGTACTGGAATATCGTTTTATAATTTACAATGCAAGGGGTTGCTAGAAATACAGTCTGCCCAATGCAAAATATTACGCCATAATATTCAACGGTTATGAGAAAAGAACCGTTAAATATGATGACAAAAACTATTCAGCGGTTGCCTCACAGAATCGTGAAATAAGTACATATATTCAACGGTATAAGTAAATAACCGTTGAATAATAACAAAATATTCAGTAGTTTTTTAGTCTAGAACTGTTGAATATTATCTCTCGTAATTTCTCATTTTCAAATTGCAAAAATTTATTCAATGGTTTTGGAAATTTTAAGACCCTTTATTCAATAATTTTTAACCGTTAAATATTATCAATTTATTCAAACGGTTTCGGACTAAAAACCATTGAATAATTAATAATATTTAACGGTTAAAATTATTGAATAAAGGTTTTAGAATATTCAATGCTAGATTACTCAACGGTTTACAACCATTAAATAGTAAGAAAAATAATCATTTTATATTTCCTTTTTTGCAGTAGTGATATTTATAACTTGTTTTATAGAAAGTTTTATTAGGGAGTTAACTGGTATTAATTCAGTGTTTTGAGACTTAACTATCATTCTCTCTTAATTTTATTCCTAGAATATAATTTTAAAAACTATTTTATAAATTTATTTTTTTAAAATAAAACAAAACAAAAATATGTTCAATTTTAAACAGTCGTGTCTATTATATATTAAGTTTATTATAAATACTATTGGCTTCGTTAATGTTAAAAAGTCTTCAGTCTTGGGAGTGAGATGGAACATGGAAGTTCACAATAAAAGTCACGTCAACTTTGGAACGAACTTACTGTCGTCATTACCTTATCTTAAGTTTAACTTATTTCAGTCTTGGTGTGAGATAGAAAATGGAAGTTCATGATAAAAGTCACGTCAGCTTTGGAAATTACTTATTATCTTCATTTCCATATCATTAAGTTTAAACTTATTTCCCTAAACTTAAATAAACTTATATGTCCAAAATTCATGGTTTGGTTTCATTCTAATTTTTTTAACTAAAATATATTTTTATAAAAAGCAATAGTTCAGGTTAATTGAAGATTTTCTAGTGCAAATAAAAAACTGACCCAAATATAATCTAAGTATTTTGTTTCAAAAGAAATTTCTCATTATTTATAAATTTTGATGAATAATATTACTTATTAAACTTCTGGTGATCAACTTTATCCAAAAAGAAAAATGTGGTAACCTTATTTTCAAATACTAATAACTAAACTTCTGAAAAATATAAGCCAATAATCAAATCGATACTCGTCCTTCCAATTCTTTTATAATGTGGTCACTTGTCAATTAATAAATCTCTACATACTTGTTTTAATAAAATTTTCTTTATTATTGACATAATGTTCATTTAAAAATTATAGGGTTAATGTTGCATTTTTCTCAAAAACTATTTCCTGAAAAGTACCTATTATCCTAAACTATTCGTCATAATATTTTATTTTTAAAATAATTAAAATACATTATATCTTTCCCCTTGATGTTAAATAGCCCTACGTTGACTGTGAATTAAAAATGCTACAACAAATAATTTAGAATATTAAGTGATTTTTGAATAATAGTTCTAAACTATTTGAACGTTAAATGTACTACGTACGTTTTAATTACTGTAGAAGCAAAACTGCTATAATAAATAATTTAGGACACTAGTTACTTTTTGGAGAAAAGTTCAAAAATAAAATATACCTTAATTCAAAATTATATTGAAGAGGGAATTTTATCTGTGAAAGAACTTGAGGGGGAAAAAATAAGAACTTAAGATTGCTTATAGAACCCAACCAAAGTTGAAGGAACGTGTATGGGTCTACCAACTTGTTTTCGCTGAAATTCAACAAGATTGTTATCAGACATGTTTTGCGATGGATAACATTTTGAAAGCTTCCAATTTGATTTGGCTCTACTATTTGACTGTTATGGTCTTGGTCTTCATCATCATTAAATGCTAAAGGAAGAAAGAATTTGAGGGGGAAAAAATAAGAACTTAAGATTGCTTATAAAACCCAACCAAAGTTGAAGGAACGTGTATGGGTCTGCCAACTTGTTCTGTTTTTCAGTACTCAATTTCACTTTATCGAAAAAAAATTAAATGAGTTTATGTTTTGATTTTGGATGAGCTTGTGAAAATAAGACGAGTGTTGGGGGGAAAAAAACTCAAAATTGAGTGGTAAGAAATAATAAATGAGAGTGAAAATTGAAATAAAAAAGACTATTAAAGAACATAAAAGTTAGGAATAATGACATTTAAAGCTCTTTCAAGAGAATTTATTCTAAGAAGAGTCCATTAAGTCATTCTCTCTAAATTCTATAACCCAAAATATTAAACACTTACTATACACAAAACATTAATATTACCTTTATAAAAAAATTTCATTATTTACCTTATAATTAAATCAAATCCAAATTTTTCACAATGACTTTAATTATTTACTTTTTATTTCTTTCTCATCAATTTTAGAACATGAAATCACAAATATTAAATTTTTGTGATTACTTTTCACCTCTATTCTTGTAATGTTTATAATTATTTTTTAATTACTACTTTTTTTATTTTTTAGAATATTAATATTTTAAATTAAATCGCACCCTCTAGACGCACATCATATAGGATTTAACTGTTAGGATAGGGACATTTGTATAACCTAATAGCACTAATATATGAAAACTTTGATAACTTATATCAAATTAACGATTTTTTAGACATTCACCAATAATTTTTCCACAGCCATAAGCCACATTTTTCATCTTCTCTACCTCCAGACTACACTATGAACATGACTGTTTTTGCTCTTCTTGTTCTTACTTTTCTATGTAAAACATCTTTTTTGCTTTCAAATGTTTGTGATTGTGCACTCCTCACGGAAAGTATCTTAAGAATAATCTTTTAATGTATTCTAAAAATATTTGGAAAAATGAATAAAATCCCTTTGAATTATTTAAACGATAAGCCAGTCCCTCAAAATGCTATAATTTCATTAAAGTCTTTAGGAACTTTTCTATTAATTAATTTAAAGTGAAAAAAATTATTTTACCTTTATTGAAAATAGCAAGTCCCAATCATAACCTTTGTTTAAAGATTGATAATTTTTATTCTATAAATCGTAAGAATTGAATAAGAAATCATAACTTTTTTATGTAAAACATTTTTTTTCTCTTTCAAGTGTTTATGATTATGGACTCCTTATGGGAAAGTATCTTAAGAACAATCTTTTAATGTGTTCTAAAAATACTTCACCTAAACCCGCCATGCACATTTGTTGAATAATAGTCATTTTATGTAATACCTTAAGTCATTAAACACAAGCAATGTAAATCATTCACTTGAAATTACTTATGATCTAATCCCTGCTAATCTAGTGATACAAACAAAACCATGATCCTCTCAACATAATCATGGATGTGATTGTGTCATGATATCTTAACTAATTATCACTATTGTGGGATTTGTCCGTGTAAAATGACTTCTTAATCTTACTAACTTAATCTTCCTTATATTTAATTCGATCCCTTGCATTAACTCATATGTATATATTCCCATGTCCTAAATTGAAATACATAAATAATATTTCAACTTAAGATAGGCCTGAATTGTCATGAAGATATGAACGAAATTGATCATCAATATAGGAGAAATACCTCATTATAATTAATTCCTTCTTTCACAGAGAAACTTTAGCAAACAACTTTCTTTTGTAGTACTTTAGTAAAACAACAATGTAAGTTTCATATAAAACTAGTGTTCAACCATAATTAGAGGGCATTGGATATGATCATCCTCAATGAGTTTGTGTCTAATTCTTACCTGGTTCCACATATGCAAAACTTTTTGTGTGATGAATAGTAAAGAAGCATGGTCACAAATTAAACAAGAAACTACTGCAAATTTGATATTAGGAAGAGCAAAATAAGTCAGGGATTCCTTTTTATTTTTCTTTTTCTTTTCTTGATATTCATTACATTTCAATTCAATTTTATGTCTTTATTAATATTACTATTTCATTTATTCAAATTTAAAATTTAATATTAATATGTCTTGATGGTGAGTTTGGATTAATGGTGATCTGGATTTGGACCAAATTCCTCATTTGAATATACAAAAATTTATGAATTTAGATTTCATTCAAATAAAAATTCATTTCTTATTATAATTGTAACATCCTCGATTTTAAATCGGATTAATTAAGCCTAAATAAGATTAATTAAGTGTGTTAGTGAGGTGTGTGAGGCCAGAGAGGCCTAACAGGCATGTTTGGTTTTAATTCTATCCCTAGAAGTGGGTTTGAAGGAGAATCGAGTAACCCGAGAATGAGAAGAGGGATAAATTTGAAGGAGAAGATTCTGTGCCACGCACCGTAGCTTGTGGATTAAATAGCCATGGCGTGTATGTCTTGACACACCTAGAGGGATGCTCTCTTTGCCATGAGCTATGGTGTTTTATGTGTCTACCGCGGCGTATGGATACTTTTCTGCCAAAATAAGATCACAAACTGATGCAATAGAAGAAGGAGAAAACAAAGATATATGAAAGAGGGACAAAAATGCTCTGCTAGGGCTTAAAGAATCTAAGTATCGGGAGTGTTTTAGAGCTCATAAATATCAAAAATAAGCTTCCTACACCTAAATCCTTCTCTCTTCTTCCATTTTCTTAATGGTAGAAGTTAAGGTTTGGTTGATAATGATGATTTTCGATCCATATAGGGTATGGGCCTGAACCCATTAACTTAAATAGAGTTAATGGGACTAGAATGAGCTAATAAAAATTGATATTTATGAATTTATGATGATTGGTGGTTGGAGAGCATTTAATATGTGAATTTCACCATAAATAGGTTGGTTGGGAACAATATGGTTCCATTAATGGCCATTTAAGAGCTCAATAATGTTAATGAGGGTCTAAGGAATCCAAGAAACTTTTATGGGTATTTTTATATGAGTATAGAATGAATCTTAAGCATGAAGAAGTGTTTAGTTAATAGTAAAAATTAGCTCAACTATAGAAATTGATGAATTTTATTGTAGATGCTTGTAGAGAAACCTTATTGGCACCATTCAAGCTTATTGGAAGCTTTGGTAGTGCGTAATTGAGGGGTGAAACGTTTTACCTCTCAAAGGTTTAAGGTAATCGGGGGAATTTTATCTTGTGCTCTTGTGTGTTAATTAATCAAGTGTGGCATGAATCTGTTAAAAATCCACTATAGTGATTTTTGCAAAGTTCAATGCCATGTATGCAAAATTCTATGAAAAACAATGCTAGTAGAGTCCTATGATGTGATTTCCTTGGAATGATTTGAGTTGATAGGGTTCAATGATTTTGAAATTTTGAGAAGTTCAATGATTTTGATTGTGTGAGGTATAATGATTTCAAAAAATATGGAGTTCTATGACTTTTTTTTTTGGAGTTCAATGAGGATATATGTATAGAGTTCAATGAAATGAATATTTTTAATGAGAAGTTCAATGATTAGATGATAAGTAAAGTACAATGATTATGTGTGAATGGAGTTTTATGATTGTGTGTTTGGAAAGTTCAATGATTGTGCTTGAGGTGGAGTTCTATGCATGACTGTGAATATTCAAAATGAGAGTACAATGAAATTATTGGGCATGTCGAGTAGTGCAAACTTGTATGCATTGAGTTGTGCACATTTATGCATTTCATGATCTTGAGAAGCAGGAGTTCACCTAGGAAGAGGAGTAGAGAGTTAAATCCATATGGTAGGGCTCCTATCTAAATTGATAGTTTGCCCGGATTGTTTATATACACATTATCCCAATTGTTCAACAAGGGACTATCCTACTAGTTCAACTAGGGACATGAACCTAGCTAACTATCCACTAGTTCAACGAGAAAGCTAGTTTAGGAAGTATGATACCCCATAATGCAAGAAAATAGGGAAAACCGTATTTCACAAGTAAGTTGGGTAAACCTTAGTCGGGTAATCCCCTCACAAGTGTTTAGGCTAAAGAAGTCTCAGATTATAGACTATCCCAGTGTGCTATAGCTCATGGTTTCATGTAAGAGGAATAAGGAGGATATAACGGAAGTGTAATCATGCATATAGTGAAAAAGGGCACATGATTGTCAGTATTCTGACCCTAATGATGAAAATCATGAATTGAGTTTTAATTCCTTGCGCGTATAAGTCAATTGATTTTGTGACAAACTCTCTCCTACATGAAAATTGTTAAAAAGTATTATTTCATGAGTATGTGCTATTATGTCTGGAAATGTGAATTTATGCTCTTGATTGTTTTACATGGTTTTGGAAATTAATTATACTTGCCACTTGCATTTAAATTAATTGACATGCATTAGTATGAGTTAGTTGGACCTTGGTTACTCAGTGATTGTACTCATCCCACTATCTTCAATATTATAAGGAATAGCTCTAAAAGACCAGACAAAGGACAGCAACCACAGGTTTAGGATTGCGGTCCTATTTAGTAGGCCTCTTTATTTTGAGTTTTTATGTGTATGTGACAATTGAAATTGCCAACAACAAATAGTCCATTTTTGGTTCTTACTTGCATTATATGTTTTGCGAGTTGTAAGTGTATTTTAAGCCCTAAGGAGTGAGTTTATGAAGCGTGATATTTGTGATAGGGCCAAAATATAAATGCAAATAAGAGTTGGGCATATTGTGTGATGATTATGAATTATTGATGAAATAGATTATTTGAACTCCCCCTTCTATGTTTTTGAATTAAGGGGTTGAATATTAAAATTGTGAATTATAAGTGTTTGATATAACGTGGTATATTGCATAAATTAGTTTTGATGTATCGCATGTGGTCTAAGTAGTGTCAATGGCTTTTTGGCTTTTGGTGAATGATTTGGACACTTAGTTTTGTGGAAATTGTTAAAAAAATGTAAGTTTTGAAAATAGTGTTCAAATTCTGAATGTGTAATAATTTGATTATAAAACTAAAGCCATTAATTAGAGCTCAAAAAGAACTTTTCGTAGACACCTAGTTCACATCAATCGGATGTCGAATGAAGAAATGGGGCACATCAGAAGTTGCCCTAAAAGCTATCAAATTGACAGCAGAGTTTGTTGTCATGAAACATGCAATGCGCCGCAGTGAATGGTGCCACAAGCTATGGTGCATGGTACAGAGGCGAATACATTGCGGCATATGTTCTACGAGTTATGGCGCATTTCCCAACTTTTGCAGAATCACTTTGTTTTTCTAATTCTTTTGTAAATGCACTAAGGTTTATAGTGATCCCATGCTTTCTCACAATTTTAAACTATAATTTGTGATTTTGAGATCTTTTGAAATGGAATTAGTTTTAAAGATTTAGGATCCCAACTTTACGATTTATTTATAAACTTAATAAACTTGTTTTTACCTTAATCCAATCTCTTAACCAATTGAGATTTGGAGTTAATCAAGATTAGAGGAGGATATTACAATAATTATTTTGAAATTTGAAATTTCATCTATATATTCTAGTCACTTCAAACATCCCATTCTTTTATGTTTTCACTATATTTTTACTTATGAATTTCATATGTTTTCTCATTTCTCATATATTGTTATCTCTTATCAATTAAAAAATAAAATATATTTATTTTTTTTATTTTCATTTTGAATCTCTACTCATTTGTCTTCTAAAAAATTTTTAAACTACCCAAATAAATGATTTTAAATATGTGGCTTTCATGTGAGATTCAAAATGTAACATTTCAAATCTAAAATCTAAATCCAAATCCATTAATCCATTCGCTGCCTAAAATCTTTTTCTTTGCTCTAGAGAAACGAGAATGGTATTATCTATTGTGAATGCAAATTGAAATTCATTCGTAATATCAACATTCGGATCGAAAATTTTTCATTTTTCAGGCACCCTGTATATGCCTTTCAAAAGGATAGCACTAGATTCAATCCCGTTTATCTTTGTCATTGTTCTTTGAAGTTATGAGATTTTTTTTTTCCTTTTATAACTTTGAGAGATATCATTCATTCATACCATGACTTACAACTCAATTTGTAATTTTATGAATTTTTGAAGTGCTTAAATTTGGTGGTTTTTGATAATCTCTTTCCAACTTAATTTACAAGTTTAGAGGTCCTGGTTTAGAGGGATGACCATTCTGCATGCAACGTGCATGAAAAATTATATATATTCATTTTGTTGTCTCCGAGCATTAATTTCGGAGTACACACGTCACAATATTATCATCCATTTCTAACTTAACTTTTATTCTATTGGGCTTATATATATATATATATATATATATATATAATTAACGAGACAAGTTTTCAATCAAATATCAATGTCATGTGGAAAAATTAGAGGGATTTGTTTTCAAGATTGTTGTCTAGCTATTGTCATGGTCTTTTCAAAGTATTAAAACCTTTGAAGATTTTGTCATCAGTTTCTATAGTCTATAAATCTTCTACACGCACTAAGTGGAAATTTTGACGTATCAATTTATTGCCATGGTCTAATACTCCAATATCACGACTTCTTGTGCACCCAAATTTTATGGGATATCATCCCTTTATAACTGATTTCAATATCACGAAGGTCTTATTTTGTAGGCCACAAGTTTTACTACCAGACATTTAAGTAATGCGGAAAACTTGATATATGTTTGTTTTGATCGGTTTGTGCATATGTTATGACTTTTTTATATGGCCTTTTCTTTTTTTTAGTTAATCTGTTTTCCTAATGTTAGGACTTTGATTTTTATGCACTATATTTTGAAAGGCATAAATTTCATGGGAGTAGTTATTTCTCTTAAATAGTTTTGATCAATTTAGTTTATTTATATATTTTTTATATTGTAATATTTTTTATGTATAAATTCTTATCGTTATAAAAAGCAGTAACTAGATAATCTGTTAACACTATTACAATATCATGTTTTTTTTAATGTGCATTAAGAGATGATTTTAATCATTTCATTCTAACTTATTTTTACGTAATGGGAAGATGGAGTTGATATATTTGTTTTCATTGTAATTGTCCAAGTTGTGGCCACTTTAATTTTTGGACGTATTATCATCTATAATTTTTCTAACATATTATATACTTGTGTGGACTTGTGGTATATATGGAGGCCTATTTCATAAAAGAGTCTTCTTAGATTTTGGCCATACACACATAACGTATAAAATTATGGACATTTGTTTTCGTTGTCGTCATTTTCTATAATATTCAATGCTAAGACTTTTCAATGTATTTTAATTTTTATTGCTATATCAAAATATATGTTTTAACATGTTATTCTAAAAATATTTTTTGGGTTAGAAATCAGGATAAATATTTTACACGTAATGTGAAAATTTAATAAACTTAATTTCATGTTAACATCGGATTTTAATAATAGTATATATCTTATTTGTTTTCCTACTTATAATATTCAACTAATCTGGATTTCATTCTTTAGGAGTGTATTTATTTATTAATATTATATATATGTATATATATAAGTAGACTACAGCTTAGAAACATACGAAAAGGATTTTTATAGATATGTATTTTGGAGATTTTTTTTTTGTATTTAATGATTCTATGCGCTTCAGAAATCAATAATAAAATATGGTTCGAATATGATATTATCATTATTTTGATTTTATTATAGCATCCTAATAATATTTAACAAACATAACATGATAATTTATATCTAAATCAATTATCTAATATTAATTACCATACATATTATAAATTAAAAATAAGATGATAATATATAAAATTAGGCAGAAAAAAATTACAAATGATATTGCTGGAATTGAAAACATTTCATTTTCCATGCTAGATTCCGTTCATGCGTTGGTTCATTATTGGGCTGGCTTATCGGCTTATTACTAGATTAGCCCAACAACCCCAATCATGCATGGGAATACAAACAAAATGAACTTTCTTGGCCCATGAACGGCCCAACACAAGGGCAAATGATGAAGAAGGTAATTAGTCTCTTTTTAGGATTTATACATCAGTTGATTAATAATAGTACTGTAAAATAGACTTACAAGTAGAGCCGGTAATTCGGGCTAACCTAAACCTGTCTAAAAAAAGTTAGGGCCAGACTTAGTTATATGACTTTTTTAAGAAAGTATGATATTTTCAACCTAATCCAAATAAGCTTGGCATGAAGTGAGCTCGACTCAAATAAGCTTGACCATTGGAGTTTTTGGCTCTATATGTATGTAAAGTTGATAATTTTAGTCAAACCTAACAAACCAGCCCAAATTGAACTCTACCCAAATAAATACGACCTACCTAAATTACAGACTCTATTTACAAAAGTGCCCTTATAAGATTGCTTCGGAGAAAAATCATTACTGCATGCTTATCTTTTTGGAGTGCTTCTCGTGAGAAGTGCTTTGGAAGGTATGTATAAAAATAATTAAAAAAAATTACATTCTTTGAAGGAAGAGCTCTAGTAGATTTTGCAATTTTTTAAAATTTAATATCTTTATAGACCTTTTGAAGCACTTATGGAGAAAAGCACTTGGGAAGGCTTTTGTTATTTAAATGTAATATGTAACATCTGAATTTTTTTTAGGAGTTAAGTAACATTATAAGAAAATTATTCACTACTAAAAAACAATATATGTACATATATATAGCTTCCTCTATATATAATGATTATTTAAATAACTCTTATACAGAGGAGGTGGGATTTCATCTCAGAAACTATACAATAGTTATATAAAATAATTGCTATATAGTCATGTAATACCCTACGAATGTTAAGTAAAAGTTTAATATAAAATATCATGTTTTAATTGTTGTTATATCAATTTTGGGACAACTTGGACGAAAAGGAAAGGCTGATGTAGTGGTGGCTGTGCAGGTTTTTTCCAAATTGGTCTCTTGTTCGAAGCTGATGGAGGTCAAAGAGGAGAATTATTTTGTTTTCTTGGCCCTATGAAATTACTAAAATACCCTTCTCCTAATTTGATATATATTTCCTCTTCTTTCTTTTTCTACGCAAGATCTATGAGTGCTGGTCGGTGTAGAGAGAGCTAGAGGATTTTACCAGAAGCTTCGAACCCTCACCCAGACTTCCGTCCTCCGCCATCATTTTTGTCATTCAACTGATCGCCAGTGGCTTTAGAAACGCCAGAATCTCTACTGTGGGAAGCACTGATTAGCTGATACTGCTCTCCCCTGTTCTGCATCATTCTCCCTTATATAATCTGTGAAATCGTGCGAGCATTTCGGGTTTCCTCCTCGTTTTTTTTTTTTTTCGTTCGCTGCTAGTGGTTGGGAGCTCGTCGGAGTTCTCTTTCTCTTCCCGTGTTAGAGTCGTGCAACAGGCGCAATTTCTCTTCCTTTTCCCTGGTCATGCGTGTTGGTCTGCCAAAGGTGAGAAGCTTGATCTCTTCTCCTTTCCTGGAATAATTTCTGTGCGTATGAGTAGGTCAAGTGATGGAGTTGAAATTGCAAATTTCTCTTTGGTTCTGCTATTACCCGTGCTGTGTAGGGAGGAGAGAAATCTAAATTTGGGCTTGAAATCCATCTGAAGCTTGACAATGATATATATATATATATATATATATAACCGAGTTAAATTTATTTGTTTAGAATGGTTGATGTTGAAGAATTTATTAGAATGAAGTTGGAAGATAAGAGCTTGGATAGGATAATTAGAGCTTAGTATTTATAAGATGTTTGTTAAAATATTTGTTAGTAGAATTAAACTTGATTTTGAAATTCTTTTTTAATTCTTGTGAGAAATGGAGTTAGCTTTGATGTCATTAATTCATAAATTTAATTTAAAAGTTGCAAAGGACATTTGAATATGAAATTAATAATGTGTGCTTATTGAAATTCTTGTAGATTGATAGTTTGTTGGGAAAATATTTAAATGCTAGAGTTTTTATGAAGGGATTTGGAAAGGATATATACTTAGCGTCTTGACAAAATGTTAATGAGGAATATTTTTCTATAAAGTTTTGGTTTTAAAGTTTCAAATATTATAGTTGTCAGTGGGACTATTGAAAAGAAATTAGTATACTAGCTGAGAGTTGTGTAAAATTTTAATATGATTTATTGGGTGTTTGGAAGAGGAGAAGTTTGATTAAAGTTGAGAGGAAAAGTTTATATTCTGAAAATTTTAGGCAAGTGGATAGCGTCCTAATTGATATTTCAATAAAATTTCTTTTACTAAAATATTATATTTTTATACAAATTCTTTTTACAATAACAATATGATTATTATATATTTTATTGATTAAATTACTTTATTTCGTAAAATTATTTTACCAAACTTGACAATTTTAGTTAATCAATAAATACAAATTTAGAGTTTAATTATGGGATTTCATTCTGAAAATTATTGAATTGCTATGAAAAGTGGTTCATGCAAGTTTGACATTAAAAATGAAAATTTTATTTTAATGGTGGATGCTTTCTCAAATGTTTGAAATTGAGTTTGAAAGGGACTTTATCCAAAACACTAGTTGCTAACGGTAGTTCCGTTAACCCTTGGCGCCTTGGCTAATTACTAGCTAGTTTAAATTTTGTGAGTTCTGTTCTCAATTTGTTGTTCGTATGTCTAATACCTGCGTTTGATTTCATGGCTCTGAATTATGTTTAATTAGTATTATTTTTGTGGATTGTGTGTCCATGTTTGTTTCGTAACCCAAGCTGCATTTGGTTACATACTCTCGTGAATTGTGTGCCACATTTGTTTTCATGGTATAAGCTGTGTTTGATTATTTACCCTCAGGAATTGTATCTACGTTTGTTACTTGTTCTAATAAGTCTTTATAATTGTGAGTTTTTAATTATTTGATGAATTTATTTTTATTGGTTTTGATTAATGATATATTTATAATTATTTAATGAAGTTATTTGCTTTATTGAAATTATATGATAATGACATTTGATATGATATGTTAATGAATCAAAATTTTATTTAATGTTACATAGAGCCCTTTGTAAAGGGTGTCCTAAATTAGGACTTAATCATCAGACTAACTATAGTAAATTAAGAACTAACCTAAAAGGATTATCCTATTAGAGATTAACCTAAATAAATTCTTAACATGTATTTTCACAAACGATTCAATATAAAGGGATCCCAAATCTTTAAAAGATTTCAAGAATTCGTATCATTCAATTAAACATATGCGGAAGCATGATAAAGGAAACACATCAACATGGGAGAAGAGCTTCCCCCTTTATTCTCTCTATGCCTTACTCTACAATACATATATACATATTTATGACATAACACTTGGCCACTCAAACCCTTTCATAACTGGCAGCGGGGGACCAAGGTCTCAATTATATTTATCACAATAACTATTACCTAATCATCATACTCTATATATCACCTATTCACTAATAGCCTATCATATACATGAATTTCCCTTTTCATTCACATATAATGAATATCAATTGCTCACCCTTGGACATCAAAAACACAAGGGGAGATCATAACAACATTCAAGTTCTCAAATTAGGCAATATTACCTATTTCCACTTGCACAAATATTTTGGCCCGTTAATATAGCACAAGCATCAAACCACATTCCCCAGGGCCCAAAATACATTTCCCCCAACACAAAACCCATAATGCAAGTGGATCAAGAATATATTATCCTAGTTGGCAATATCATAAACTAAATACACATATCAAAATAAAAAGAGAAAGGCCTACAGAAGTGATTACTATCACTTGGCCTAATGCTCCTTTCCTCTGTTCTTCTGAGATGAGCTAGCTCTTGTAATATGTTAAAAGAGAGGGGTGAGTATAACCACTCAGTAACCAAGGTACATCTAAGTTATACAATACATGATAATTAATCATGAATGCAAGTGGCCAATAAATTTATCAAGGTGACCATTCAAACAATCACATTAATAACATGTTAATCACATTAACATTTAACTCATGTGAATAATTTCAAGAATAAAGTCAAGTATAAAATTTGCACAAATAGCCACATATACATTATTCGCATAATTACTACATGTTCTCATTTCTACAATTATAATTATATTCTCAACATAGCCATCAATCACTCAAATGGCATGATAATAATAATATGTATGATCGATCTCTTCCTTATATCCCCCCTTATTTCCTCTGACATGAAATCCGTGGGCCAACAACCGAAAGGGATCGTCCATGTGGTGAGACTACCCAAGGGCTTAATCATATCATGAGGGGCTACCAGGCCAGGGTTACCTTACTCACTTATGAACACGGTTTCCCCCAAATCACACACTATGGGGTGTCATACCCAAACTAGCTCTACCCAAAACTCCAGGTAGGCCAGTAGGGTCAAGTCCCTTAATAGGAACAATGCTACAGTACCTTACAAGGTAAGTAGCGACTATAACCCCTAGGATTATTGGTTAATAGTCAAGTACCATATGGATTTGCATAATCGTTAACTCCTTCACTAAGGCGAACTCCCGCCATATGATCATGCTCATGAGAAAATGCATTTCAAAAACTCATATATATAATTCACAATTATCCCACAAGCTCATCAACTTTCTTGCTCAACAAACATCAAGAATCATCATATTTCAATCATGTCTCTTGCATCAATTTTTATATTATCATATAAAACCACATTAACATCATACAAAACTCAACATGCTCATACAATTCATCACTATGCATAATCCACAACTTATATCCAAGAGTGTACACATAATCATCAACCATCAATCTCATTACTCACACCAAGTCATAATTAACTTGGTCACAAGTCATAGAGTCTTAACCAAGCCACATACATTATAAACAATCATTTCAAAATTTATATATATATATATATATATATTCTTTTATTTCACCAACATAATTAATTAAGTAACATACAAATGTATAAAATAGATTTCCCCTGGTTACCTTAACTTTTGAGAGGTCAAAGGTTACCCCTCAAGTTACAACACTTCCAAAACTTTCCAAAGCTTGAATGGTATCAAAAGGAAATTAATCTACAATTGATCATATCCCAATGTGTCAATAATATTATTAACACAATTTTCACTCATACTCTAACACCTAAGTATTTATTTTATTTTATTTTATTTTATTTTTAAGACCTTAGTCTTAGCCTCTTGAGTTCTAAAATTTAATTTCATGTATTTGAACCTATCTACTTGGTTCAATAGTCTCCTTCACAATAATTTAATTCAAATAATTTTCTAATATCAAAATTTCCCTTTTTATTCCAAAAATTCGCACATAAAAATACCCAAAAATTACAAACTTGATTTCAAGCCTAGAATCATTATTCTATAGTCATAATAATTTATTTCTCATCTCAAATAATCATCTAAATATCAACAAATTAATTTATATTTTCAAATTTAACCAAAAATCTACCCATACGGATCTAGGGATAAACTCAAATGCTTCAAATTTCAATTCTATCAATAAAATAATACTCTAAAATATTTATTACACTACCAACAACCTCAATAACCAGATTTTCTGATCAAAAATTCATCCCTCTTTCAAACCTTAAATTTTTTAAAATCTCAGAATCTACAGTCTCAAGAAAAAAAACGACTAAGAAAATATTTTGAACACTTACCTAGTCTTAGAATACTTAAAATCTCATCTGAAGTATCCTATTATAAAGCATCACCTTCTAAATTAGCTCCTACCATCGCAGTGTCGCTCGCCTTCTCGCTCGCTCTCTCTGTGCGGAAACAGAAACGAAAAGGAAGAGGAAGAAATGAAAAGCCAAAAGGTTTGTTGCCTTTTTAAAAATCATGTGGGTCCCACACGCTTCTCTCTTTCTCTCTCTTTTCGTTTTCTTTAATGCACACGCTGAATTGTACGCCTCCACCTTTTCTCTTTTTTTTTTTGGTATTATTTACACCTCAACACCCAAAGCAAAAATTACTTCTCTTCCCTCTCTTCAATTTTCAATTTATTTTATGTTCCTTTTTCCTTCTTCTTTCTTTCTTTTTTTTATAATCATATTATTATTACTATTTTTATTTACTATAAAATTATAACTTAGGATTTAATCTAAATTAAATCCAATAATAATCTTCTAACTGAAATTATTTATATCTAAATATTCCTTCAAAATTACTCATTTGCTTTAAATTAACTTAATTAACCTTAGGTTAATTTTTGGAATGTTACACCCTTTATGCTGAAGTTTATTAAATATTTGTTTGCAAAATTGTTATCTTTAGCACATATAATTATTTTAAATTTCCTTTTTATACATTTTTAATTATTTATTATTAGGATGCTATTCACTGAAAATAAATTTTGGCCTCAAATTCATTAGCTGATGTTGATCCTACTATTGACCTCTCAAGGGCATATAATTGTTCTGGGTGGAATTTTGCTTAGCATTATTTCCTTTTGATGTAAATATTTGAACTCATATATTTTATTTTAAATGTAAGGTTAGGTGCTCCACGTAGCCTATAGTTAGGTTTCTATTCTGATATATGTTGTCTGCTGGTTGGATGGAGCTGAGTTTCTAATTAATATTTTATTTTTTGTGAAATATTGTGTTGTAAGATTTTTGGGAGACTCTATTTATAGGAGAAATTTTGCTGAAATTTCTACAAAAATATTAAAAGTTTTAATATAATGATTTTTATTAAGTATGTTATAAATTTCAGTATAGATTTAACTATATTTTAAAATAGAAAGATTTCTCAATTTATGGCTTAAGCGATGTGTGATATGATTTACATTTCGTGCCAATCACTCTCTGTTTTTGAGGTGTGACAAGTCCTTACATCTATATAGTGGTTAAAAGCATACACGCTATATAGTCTATGCTTTTTTAAAGGATGGGTCTGAGAAACTATTTGGGAATTATTTATAAATAACCGCTAAATATATCCTAAGACTATACATCGGTTAATGTAAAGAAACCGTTATATAGTATTATTTAATTTTTTTAATGTAAATACTATTTAGCATATTTATCGGTTATTTGAAATAATTGTTAAATAGGCTCATTTAAAAACTCTTCAGCTTCCCAAATATTTGTAGATGTTAAAGATTCTGAATCTTCAAATTAAACCTTCCTTACTCTCAGGAACCTCTCCTATTCTCTAAAAAACCACTCCCATATTTGTCAAAAATGAATTTTAAACCAAGCCCAGCCTTCCTCTGCCATCTAAGAGTCTTCTGCCAACATTGCCATCGCCTACCGGGGTTTTTTGCTTCAATTGTATGGTGTTTTCATTGTCTTCATGTCCTGTTTGTGACAAAGTTAGAACTTTCATGAGGTTAGAATATTCTAAAAGCTTCCGAAATGATCTAGAACAATCAAGAAGGCACTGGAGACTTTTAGAATACGCTGGTATGACCTCGAAAGACCTAGATATCTCTAGAATAGTGCAGAGAGCACTTGAAGTATCTATATTATTTTAAGGATATCCTCCTCTTGTACATTCTAAAATTCTCCTTGTAAATATCAAGATATTCCTTGTAAATATTTTTATAGAATATTTTAGAGATAGAATGTATATTGTTGAATCGAATCAATCCCAACCGTCCATTAAGGAGGTGGGAACTTTATAGAAGAAAGGAAGGAGCCTATAAATATCCCCTCACCCCTTGTTTGTAATCACTCAAGAAAATCAATAGAGCTTTCAAGTTCATTCACTCAAATTTTCTACTCTCTACTTGTGTGACTAGTCCTCTTAAGTCTCTTTGCTTACTTTGTGGGTTCGGCTGACTTAGCTAAGATCAAGAGGTTGATCAAACTAAGATCAGCACAGTTCAAGAAAACAGAAGTTCTAAGGCTATAACAACATGGTATCAGAGCTGCGGTTTGTGGGAGCCGTGGTTCGAGTAAGTATTTGTAGGCATATGATTGAGGAGTTGAAGAAATACATAGTCATCAAGTTGTGTGGAAAAGAGGTGTGACACCAGACACACAATACTTGATCAAATGGAAGGGACTGCTAGAGAGCGAAGCAATATGGGAATCTCAAAGAGATCTTTGGCAATTTGAAGATCAACTTTGTTCCTATAAAGATGATGCAGTGAGGAGGACGTCACTCAAATAGGTGGGGAAGAATGTGACAAAGTTAGAACTTTCATGAGGTTAAAATATTCTAGAAGCTTTTGGAACGATCCAGAACAATCAAGAAGGCACCGGAGACTTTTGGAATATGCTGGTATGACCTCGAAAGACCTAGATATCTCTATAATAGTGTAGAGAGCGCTTGAAGTATCTAGATTATTCTAAGGATATCCTCCTCTTGTACATTCTAGAATTCTCCTTGTAAATATCAAGATATTCCTTGTAGATATTTCTATAGAATATTATAAAGATAGAATGTACACTATTGGATCGAATCCATCCCAATTGTCCATTAAGGAGGTGGGAACTTTCTAAAAGAAGGGGAGAAGCTTATAAATACCCCCTCACCTCTTGTTTGTAACCACTCAAGTAAATCAATAGAGCTCTCAAGTTGATTTACTTAAACTCTCTACTCTCTATTTGTACGACTAGTCCTCTTAAGTCTCTTTGCCTACTTTGCGGGTTCGGCTGACTTAGTCAAGATCAAGAGGTTGATCAAGCTAAGGTCGGCATGGTTCAAGAAAACGGAAGTTCTAAGGCTGTGACAACATGGTATTAGAGCCACGATTTGAGGGAGTCGCGGTTTGAGTAAGTATTTGTAGGCATATGATCGAGGAGTTGAAGAAATATTTAGTCATCGAGTTGTGTGGAAAAGAAGTGTGCCACCAGACACACAATACTTGATCAAATGGAAGGGACTGCTTGAGAGCAAAGCAACATGGGAATCTCAAAGAGATCTTTATCAATTTGAAGATCAACTTCGTTCCTACAAAGATGATGCAGAGAGGAAGACATCACTCAAATAGGTGGGGGAGAATGTGACAAAGTTAGAACTTTCATGAGGTTAAAATATTCTAGAAGCTTTTGGAACGATCCAGAACAACAAGAAGGCACCGAAGACTTCTGGAATATGCTAGTATGACCTTAAAAGACCTAGATATCTCTATAATATTGTAGAGAGCACTTGAAGTATCTAGATTATTCTAGGGATATCCTCCTCTTATACATTCTTGAATTCTCTTTGTAAATATAAAGATATTCCTTGTAGATATTTCTATAAAATATTATAGAGATAGAATGTACACCGTTAGATCGAATCAATTCTAACCATCCATTAAGGAGGTGGGAACTTTTTAGAAGAAGGGAAGGAGCCTATAAATACCCCTCACCCCTCGTTTGTAACCGCTCAAGCAAATCAATAGAGCTCTCAAGTTCATTCACTCAAACTCTCTACTCTCTACTTGTGCGACTAGTCCTCATAAGTCTCTTTGCCTATTTTGTGGGTTCGGCTGACTTAGCCAAGATCAAGAGGTTGATCATGTAACATCCTGATTTTTTATATAATAAAGAAATTGTGGAATTTAGGTTTTGAGAAAAAAAATGATAATAATAGGAATTTATATTATTTGAGGTTATTTAGAAATAATATTATGGTTAGGTATTTAATTATGAATTTAAAAATTTAAATTTAAAACCACATAAGCAATATTTAGTTAAGATATAATACATAAATAATTTTTTTTATGTATGTGTTGAAAAAAAAAAGAGAGAGAAGGTAGAAGGAACAAAAAAAAGGGGGTGGAAGGTTGTTGTTTCTAAGTCCCACATTGGTTAGATGAGGGAAGAGAAGAGGTGCCTTCATGTATAAAAAGGAGGGGGTGTGTGCATTAGGAAGCATGAGAGGCTAAGATGCAATTTAGAGAAAATTGCAACTTTTGGCCCAAAGGTTTGAATAATTAAATTCAAACCTATAGTTTTTTTTTATAATTTTGGGACTCACAATCCCATTTTTATATTATTTTTCTCTCTTCCTCTCACGTTGCTCGGCGTTTTCTCACAAGGGGGATTATTTTCTTTTTCTTCAGGTATGTTCTAACTTTCCTGTTTAGATTAGCATTTAAAAATTTATTTAATTACAAAATTAATTTTATAGTTATTTTCTAAATAATATTAGCTTTCTAGTGATATGATTATTTTGTAGGATAGAGTAAATATTTTGATTAGGATTTTTCTATAGGATAGTTAATCTGATGATATGATGGATTAAAAATATAGGTTAAAATTCTTAGGGATATAATAAATATTATAGAATATTTTCTTGAGGTTGAAACTCATGTTTAAGAATTTTTGAGTTAAAATCTAGATCTATATGGTTGAATTTATGTGGAATCTGAGACGTAGGGATAAACCTATGATTATTAAATATTTATTTAAGTATGAATAGGTATTTTTGAGGTTATAGAAAGGTGATTTGAGGCTTCAGGATAATTCTAAAATTTTTAATTTATTTTTGGATGAATTTTTAGAATGTAGAAGGATGAAATTGTGATACTAGAAGTGAATTGAGGATAAAAAAATAGTTCATTAGGGTACGAGAATTTTAGAAAAGAATTTGGGAAGTTAAATGAGGCATAAATCTTAAATTAGTGTTAATATGGACTATAGATTTAAGACTTTCTAACTCTTTAAATTAGAGTTATTTATTTTAATGTAAAATTAATATATAGTATTGTGAAATAATTATGTAGATTATATTGACAAAGATAGTGGTGAAAAAGGAGTTGTGAAGGGGAACTTGTTATTCAAGACACAAGGTAACCATTATTAATGTGTTGTGATGAGTGTGTTTGTGAATGGTTATGTGTTGTTTTGTTGTTTGGAAAAATTATGAATTATTGAAAATAAATACTGTATATACTTGTTTGAAATTATTGCCAAGTGGGTTAAAAATTTATTTTTGTTTATCATGATGAGATATTATTGTTTGGATATATTCCTGTTTGGATATTTGAATGATGCATGACTTGTCAGGGTATTTTAATGTATGGTGTTAATGGGAATTTCTGTTCGGTTAATTATTACCACGTGGTAAGCCCTCATTGGACCCAATGAGTGGCGTGTCGCTTGGTCCAACTCACCTTTGGCCGGGTGATTTGGCGTCCGAGCATGGCGAAAGGAGGATATAAGGTGCAGTCATGCAAATTAAATACTTGTTCGGTTTGTTTGAAAGTATTGTTCGGTTAAATGTTTTGTGTGCCCACTTAGCAATCGCATGATTAGTTACATCCGCATGCATCATTACATATTAATTTTTGGTTACTGGGACTTTTAAGTCTCATTCCCCGTGGTTAATATTTTTACAGGAGCGAGTCCGGCCGAGAAAGCACCAGAGGTGTAACTGTGGTGTATGAGACACCATCTTTTACGTTGCCTCTTATTTTAGATTATACAATGTATCTTGTGCCAACTTAGGACATATCTTCTTTGTGAAGCATGTAAACTCTAATCCTTTTTATTAAAAGTATTTATATGACCAAGAGGATTATGTCTGTCCCTCTTGATTTATGATCTGATTTGAATAACATGCTATGAGGATCATGTCTGTCCCTCATGGTTCTAATTGTTTTTTTTAGATATTTTAAGACCTGTGGTATATTGTCTTGGATGTATCGTGTAGAAATTTTTCTACCATGATAAGGGTTCAATGAAAAAAAAATAAAAAAAAAAGGATTTGTTGAATTAATAACTTGTGAAAAATCGGTCTGTAAATTTGAGGGTGTTACATATTGATATCAGAGCATATAGTCGGTTGGCAATATACATTGTTATGGTGCTTCTCATTGTATGGCCATGATATAGCTAGGCTAATTTTATTATTTATATCTTGTATCCTTTAGGAGGGGAGAGAAAATGCCTGTTACTCGTGGTAACTCAGGATTCCAACATGAGCACCTACCACCGCCACTGCCAAATGAGGAGCCTGACTTGGCGGAATTGAGAATGCTTGTAAAAACATTAACAGACAAGGTTCAAGGATACGAACAAGAGTTGACGGAGCTAAAGAGGCAAAAGGTAACTGAAAATGGAGATAGGGCTCATGTTGAGAGTCATGTGGGGGAAGGCAGTTCCTCACATCCTGCCACTCTGAGAGATCATGAGTCTAGAAGGAAGGAAATTAGGCAGGAGGAACAGAGAGCCCCACCGACCATTACTGATGTGTGGGAAACTGTTAGGAAGTTTAACCCTCCTACGTTTGATGGTAACCTTAAACCATCCGTGGTAGAGGAATGGGTGAAGAGACTCGAATCCATCTTTCGAGTAGTCACATGCACCAGCAATCAAAAAGTACAAGTAGCATTAGTGCTCCTAGTGAAAGGAGCAAGAGATTGGTGGGAGACAGCAGGGCCCAGGGATGATTCTACACTCACCTGGGAGGAATTCAAGGAAAAATTATTCAGGCATTACTTTCCATCAGAGTTAAGGTCTGAGAAGGAAGCGGAATTCCATGCCTTTAAGCAAGGGAACCTCGATGAGGACACATTCATTGCTAAGTTTCAGGAGTTATCTAGATACTCCACGTACCTGCAGTATAGGGATGATTCCGAATGGAAGGCTAAGCGCTTATTGGAGAAGGCTAGACCAGAATTGAGGGAACAATTGGCTCATCTAGATATCCGAGATTATGATGAAATGTGCATAAAACTACAAGTAGTAGCTCGCAGTAAGAAGGAGGTCGAGAGAGAGAAGAGGGGTTATTCATATAGTAGACCCCCAACCTACCCTCGACCCACCGGAGGCATTATGAAGAAAAACCATCAGGGTTCGAGTAGCTCATGGAACCAAGGAAGGCAGAAGGGTCCATTTCAAAGGGGCCAAGGACAGAGGAGCTATCATAGTAGTTATCACGGGTCACAGAGGAGCCCAACAGTATCTACCCCTGCCCCGAGTACAGCGAGCTCTCAACAGTGCACTAAATGCGGGCGTCGTCATTTCGGACAGTGTGGGTCTGTTACATTTGTGGGAAACCCGGTCACATTGCAAAGTTTTGTGGGGACAACCAGGGCTCAAATATGAAGAACCCTTCCCAACATCCTACTGTCTCTGGCCGTGTGTTTGCTCTTACTCAGGACACCATGAACTCCCCAGATGCCATTAGAGGTAACATCAAAATCCTTCATCATGATATTGTTGCACTATTTGATTCGGGTGCTACACACTCTTTTATTTCTGAAACTTGTGTAAAGAACCTTGATTTGCCTGTGTGTATTTTACCTTTTGATATGAATGTGTCTACTCCTGCGGGAGAATCTGTAAGGACTGCTAAGGCATGCCTTAACCTAGTAGTCGAGTTTAAAAATAGGAAAACAACTATGGACTTAATTATCCTACCACTGAGAGGTATGGATGTAATTGTGGGAATGAATTGGATGGCTGCAAATGGTGCTATCCTAGATTGTAGAGAGAGGAGTGTGTCTTTATCTTCTTTGTCGGTGACCCCAGTCGAGACTCAAGATCATGTTTTCTTGTCGGCGGCGCAAGTTGATAGATGTATGAAGAAGGGTTGCCAGGCCTACATGGTTTTCTTCTCTATCCAAGCTGAGATTGATGAAGGCGTGAAGAATATCCCAATTGTCAAAGAATTTGCGGATGTATTTCCAGACGAAGTCTCCGGTTTACCCCCAAAGCGCGAGGTAGAGTTCTCAATTGAATTGGTACCCGGTACAGGGCCAATTTCTAAGGCTCCTTATCGGATGTCCCCTTCAGAGTTAGCGGAACTGAAAAAGCAAATTGAAGAGCTACTTGAGAAGGGTTTCATCAGACCGAGTGTTTCACCTTGGGGATCTCCAGTCCTTTTTGTAAAGAAGAAGGACGGAAGCCTCCGATTGTGCATTGATTATAGACAATTGAACAAAGTAACCATCAAGAACAAATATCCACTTCCGAGAATCGATGATTTGCTGGATCAGCTTGTGGGATCCGCAGTTTTCTCAAAGATTGACTTAAGGTCAGGGTACCACCAATTGAGAGTGAGAGCAGAGGATATACCTAAGACAGCATTTCGGACGAGATATGGGCATTATGAATTCATGGTGATGCCGTTTGGACTTACGAATGCTCCTGCGGTATTCATGGATTACATGAATAGGATCTTTCGACCCTATTTAGATAAGTTTGTAGTAGTGTTTATTGATGACATTCTTATTTATTCAAAGGATGAGGAGGCTCATGGTGAACATTTAAGAATCGTCTTGCAAGTTTTGAGGGAACATAAGCTTTATGCCAAATTAAACAAGTGTGAATTTTGGCTCCAAGAAGTAAAGTTTTTGGGCCATGTTGTGTCCAGAGACGGAGTTGCGGTGGATCCTAGCAAGATTGATGCAGTGATGAAGTGGGAACAGCCAAAATCTGTTACAGAGATACGAAGCTTTTTAGGTTTAGCAGGTTATTATCGTCGCTTTATTAAGGGATTTTCGCAAATTGCGATGCCCTTAACTAAGCTGACTAAGAAGGATGCCCCATTTATTTGGACTGACAAATGTGAAGCTGCTTTCCAAGAATTGAAAAAGAGGTTAACCACTACTCCAGTATTGACTATTCCTAACCCTGTGGTGCCGTACACTCTGTACACTGATGCTTCTTTAAAGGGTTTAGGATGTGTTTTGATGCAAAATGACCGAGTGGTTGCCTATTCCTCCAGACAGTTGAGACCACACGAGGAAAATTACCCTACTCATGATTTGGAGTTAGCTGCAGTTGTGTTTGCTCTGAAGATATGGAGACACTACTTGTATGGATCTAAGTTTCAAATCTTCAGTGACCATAAGAGCCTGAAGTATTTATTTGATCAAAAAGAGCTTAATATGAGGCAGCGACGATGGATGGAATTTCTAAAGGATTATGACTTTGAATTACATTACCATCCGGGTAAGGCTAACGTGGTAGCTGATGCCTTAAGTAGAAAGACTATTCATGCTGCACATTTGATGGTTCATGAATATCATTTATGGAACAGTTTTCATGATGTTCCAGTAGATGTGATTGAACATCAAATGGCCGCACTCCAGGTAGCAGACTTTGAGAGCAAATTCTGGGAAGATCTCAGAGTCTCACAGCAGAGTGATGACTACTTAAGGAATATAAGGAAGGAGATAGTGGTAGGTAAGGCCCCAAATTTTACCATCTCTGAGGACACAGTGATGAAGTATAAAGGTAGAGTTTGTGTACCTAATGATCCAAGATTGAGGAATATCCTTTTAGAAGAAGCTCATAGGAGCAAATATACAATTCATCCCGGTATAACTAAAATGTACCATGATTTGAAGCGAGGTTGGTGGTGGCCAGGAATGAAGAAAGATGTAACTGAATTTGTTTCTAGATGTTTAACGTGTCAGAAGATAAAGATAGAACATCAGAAGCCAGCTGGAACACTGCAACCGTTAGATATTCCAAAGTGGAAATGGGATGATATTTCTATGGATTTCATCACTGGACTGCCAAGAACACCCTCGAGTAAGGATGCTATTTGGGTGATAGTAGACCGACTCACCAAATCAGCTCACTTTTTGGCGATCAAGTTTACCTCTACATTAGAGAAATTTGCTGAGATATACATTAAGGAGATAGTTAGACTTCATGGTATACCCTCTAGAATTGTGTCAGATCGTGACCCAAGGTTCACTTCAAACTTTTGGGGTGCGCTACAGAAGGCTATGGGTACCAGACTGAGTTTTAGCACCGCATACCACCCCCAAACAGATGGACAAACAGAGAGGACGATCCAGACTTTGGAGGACATGTTGAGAGCTTGTGCCATTGAACTACCAGGTAGTTGGGATAATCATTTGCCATTAGCTGAATTTGCTTATAATAACAGCTATCATTCTAGTATTGGGATGGCGCCTTATGAGGCCTTGTATGGAAGGAAGTGTAGATCGCCTTTGTGTTGGACAGAATTAAGTGAGAGGAGTATCATTGGTCCAGAAATTGTAGAGCAGACCACCCAGAAGATTGCAATGATTAAGCAAAAATTGCTAACCGCTCAGAGCCGACAGAAGAGCTATGCTGATAAGAGGAGACGGCCGTTAGAGTTTGAAGTAGGAGATCATGTATTTTTGAAGGTTTCTCCAGTGACAGGCATTGGTAGATCCATTAAGGCAAAGAAGTTGACACCTAGATTTATGGGCCCGTATGAGATCTTGGAGCGAATTGGATCTACTGCATATAGAGTTGCATTACCTCCACAGATTGCAGGTATCCATAATGTGTTCCACGTATCACAGTTGAAGAAGTACAACCCGGATCCCTCCCATGTTATTGAACCTGAAGAAGTAGAATTGAGGGAGAATTTGACCTTTAGATCCGAACCGGAGCGAATTGAGGACTTTAAGGACAAACAACTACGCAATAAGACCATCCGACTCGTGAAGGTGATTTGGAAGGGTGGAGCCCTAGGTGATGCTACTTGGGAAACCGAGGAGAGTATGAGGCGAGATTATCCACATTTATTTGCTTAGGTACATAGTTTCTATGCTTATCTATTAAATTTTGAGGACAAAATTTCTAAAAGGAGGGGAGAATTGTAACATCCTGATTTTTTATATAATAAAGAAATTGTGGAATTTAGGTTTTGAGAAAAAAATGATAATAATAGGAATTTATATTATTTGAGGTTATTTAGAAATAATATTATGGTTAGGTATTTAATTATGAATTTAAAAATTTAAATTTAAAACCACATAAGCAATATTTAGTTAAGATATAATACATAAATAATTTTTTTTATGTATGTGTTGAAAAAAAAAAAGAGAGAAGGTAGAAGGAACAAAAAAAAGGGGGTGGAAGGTTGTTGTTTCTAAGTCCCACATTGGTTAGATGAGGGAAGAGAAGAGGTGCCTTCATGTATAAAAAGGAGGGGGTGTGTGCATTAGGAAGCATGAGAGGCTAAGATGCAATTTAGAGAAAATTGCAACTTTTGGCCCAAAGGTTTGAATAATTAAATTCAAACCTATAGTTTTTTTTAATATAATTTTGGGACTCACAATCCCATTTTTATATTATTTTTCTCTCTTCCTCTCACGTTGCTCGGCGTTTTCTCGCAAGGGGGGATTATTTTCTTTTTCTTCAGGTATGTTCTAACTTTCCTGTTTAGATTAGCATTTAAAAATTTATTTAATTACAAAATTAATTTTATAGTTATTTTCTAAATAATATTAGCTTTCTAGTGATATGATTATTTTGTAGGATAGAGTAAATATTTTGATTAGGATTTTTCTATAGGATAGTTAATCTGATGATATGATGGATTAAAAATATAGGTTAAAATTCTTAGGGATATAATAAATATTATAGAATATTTTCTTGAGGTTGAAACTCATGTTTAAGAATTTTTGAGTTAAAATCTAGATCTATATGGTTGAATTTATGTGGAATCTGAGACGTAGGGATAAACCTATGATTATTAAATATTTATTTAAGTATGAATAGGTATTTTTGAGGTTATAGAAAGGTGATTTGAGGCTTCAGGATAATTCTAAAATTTTTAATTTATTTTTGGATGAATTTTTAGAATATAGAAGGATGAAATTGTGATACTAGAAGTGAATTGAGGATAAAAAAAATAGTTCATTAGGGTACGAGAATTTTAGAAAAGAATTTGGGAAGTTAAATGAGGCATAAATCTTAAATTAGTGTTAATATGGACTATAGATCTAAGACTTTCTAACTCTTTAAATTAGAGTTATTTATTTTAATGTAAAATTAATATATAGTATTGTGAAATAATTATGTAGATTATATTGACAAAGATAGTGGTGAAAAAGGAGTTGTGAAGGGGAACTTGTTATTCAAGACACAAGGTAACCATTATTAATGTGTTGTGATGAGTGTGTTTGTGAATGGTTATGTGTTGTTTTGTTGTTTGGAAAAATTATGAATTATTGAAAATAAATACTGTATATACTTGTTTGAAATTATTGCCAAGTGGGTTAAAATTTATTTTGTTTATCATGATGAGATATTATTGTTCGGATATATTCCTGTTTGGATATTTGAATGATGCATGACTTGTCAGGGTATTTTAATGTATGGTGTTAATGGAATTTCTGTTCGGTTAATTATTACCACGTGGTAAGCCCTCATTGGACCCAATGAGTGGCGTGTCGCTTGGTCCAACTCACCTTTGGCCGGGTGATTTGGCGTCCGAGCATGGCGAAAGGAGGATATAAGGTGCAGTCATGCAAATTAAATACTTGTTCGGTTTGTTTGAAAGTATTGTTCGGTTAAATGTTTTGTGTGCCCACTTAGCAATCGCATGATTAGTTACATCCGCATGCATCATTACATATTAATTTTTGGTTACTGGGACTTTTAAGTCTCATTCCCCGTGGTTAATATTTTTACAGGAGCGAGTCCGGCCGAGAAAGCACCAGAGGTGTAACTGTGGTGTATGAGACACCATCTTTTACGTTGCCTCTTATTTTAGATTATACAATGTATCTTGTGCCAACTTAGGACATATCTTCTTTGTGAAGCATGTAAACTCTAATCCTTTTTATTAAAAGTATTTATATGACCAAGAGGATTATGTCTGTCCCTCTTGATTTATGATCTGATTTGAATAACATGCTATGAGGATCATGTCTGTCCCTCATGGTTCTAATTGTTTTTTTAGATATTTTAAGACCTGTGGTATATTGTCTTGGATGTATCGTGGTAGAAATTTTTCTACCATGATAAGGGTTCAATGAAAAAAAAATAAAAAAAAGGATTTGTTGAATTAATAACTTGTGAAAAATCGGTCTGTAAATTTGAGGGTGTTACAGATCAAGCTAAGGTCGGCACAATTCAAGAAAACGAAAGTTCTAAGGCCGTGACAACATGTATTAGAGCCACGATTTGAGGGAGTCGCGATTCAAGTAAGTATTTGAGGCATATGATCGAGGAGTTAAAGAAATATTTAGTCATCGAGTTGTGTGGAAAAGAGGTGTGCCACCAGACACACAATACTTGATCAAATGGAAGGGACTGCTAGAAAGCAAAGCAACATGGGAATCTCAAGAGATCTTTGGCAATTTGAAGATCAACTTCGTTCCTACAAAGATGATGCAGTGAGGAGGACGTTACTCAAATAGGTGGGGGAGAATGTGACAAAGTTAGAACTTTCATGAGGTTATAATATTTTAGAAGCTTTTGGAACGATCTAGAACAACAAGAAGGCACTAGAGACTTCTGTAATATGCTGGTATGACCTCGAAAGACCTAGATATGTCTATAATATTGTAGAGAGCACTTAAAGTATCTAGATTATTCTAGAGATATCCTCCTCTTATACATTTTAGAATTCTTCTTGTAAATATCAAGATATTCCTTGTAGATATTTCTATAGAATATTATAGAGATAGAATCTACACCGTTGGATCGAATCAATCCTAACCGTCCATTAAAGAGGTGAGAACTTTCTAGAAGAAGGGGAGGAGCCTGTAAATACCCCTCACCCCTCGTTTATAACTACTCAAGCAAATCAATAAGGCTCTCAAGTTCATTCACTCAAACTTTCTACTCTCTACTTGTGCGACTAGTCCTCTTAAGTCTCTTTACCTACTTTGTGAGTTTGACTGACTTAGTTAAGATCAAAAGGTTGATCAAGTTAAGGCCAGCACGATTCAAGGAAAGGGAAGTTCTAAGGCCGTGACATGTCGCTCCATCCTCAAATCTCTTCTTTCTTCTTCAATATTTGAGACTAAGGTGAGTGATTTTTTATCCATAATATCTATCTATGATCATTTTTTTTCCCATTTTGTTTCATTCTTTGAATATATATAGTATATATGTGAATGTGTTTGGCATTGTTGTGCTCCTCTATTTCTCTACTTTTATCATGTAATTATCACATAATTATTCTTATGAATAATACTGTGTTATAAAAATCTTGTTAGTAATAACTACTACTTTTTTTTTTATAAAAATGAAAATTTAAACACTGGGCAAAATCACCTAACATGTTTGTCTAAAAGCCATTAGACCTTAACAAATGGAGTAGATACCATGTATATACTAGTGATAAATTATATTTTTCACATTATTTTATTTCCCTTTATTCTTAGTTTTTAACACTTATTTTAGGTATTTTGAGCATTATTTAAATTTATTGGACTTAATTTATAATTTTAGGAATAGCTTGTCAATTCCTAATTTTTCATCTTGTTTTTTTTTTCTTATTTTCATTTCCCAGTTGCATCATACTTACATATAGTTTAGTCTCATTTTGAGTTATTAATTCTCTCCTTTATTATTATTTTTTTTGCATTTAAATATATTCTTATAAAATTTTTATCTTACTCACATATATCTATAAACACACATAGACTCACACTATAAGATATTTGCATAATAACTCATTTTTTTATCACTTTTTAGCTTCACCAAACGTGCCTTTACTTCTTTCTGTCTCGCTGTGCAACTTTCAAAAAGGCATTCACTTTTATTTTTTTAATTGATTTTTTTATTACTCTTCTTTCTTTCCTTTTCAGCAACTTCTATATTCCATTTCTCAACATCCAACCATTCAAATCAAGATTCGAGTTCATCATTGCATTCATCTGACTGTCCACATCAAAACCTTAAAAATTTGTTCTAGTTTGTTAAAGTTTTTGCTATTCGAATTTCTCCCTCTTGCCATGGCTGTGTGTTCCTTGAAGCTGCATGAAGATTCAATAATGCTCTCCATATGTAGCTAGGCATTCCTCTTCCCTTAGAGATAGATACACCGATGAGCTGCACTCTCTAATGAGAATTTTCTTCTTCTTTTACCTCTTTAATTCATGAATTGGGACTAAATTTGTTGAGATATTAATGCTATGTCTTTGAATTTATGAATGTATGGCTAATGTGACATATTTGAGGTGTTTGAGATTAATTTTGAATTAGTTTGTATGCTGGACAGATTTAATTGTTATATTCCTTTGTTGAATTAAATTGTTACTTGCCAAATTATATAAGTGAGACACAATTGTGCTTGTTATATTTGTTGGCTAATATTTAAACTTTCAATTGAACACAAATTGTGTTATGGTTGGGGCAAAGGTTAGGGACTATCCAAATTAATCTATCAAGCAATTGGATAATTTTTATAGCATTGAGTTGTTTATTGTTATTAATTGGCCACTCGTGATAATAAGTAACATCGTGTTCAACTTTGGAAATTCAAAGTACCATTAACCTAATTAATTGAAGAGGAATTAAAATTAAAATTAGAAGCAAGGATTCGGTAGCTAAGTCATCTAAGAAAAGTCCATATCATTAATTTTACTCACATTTTTATACACTCTTTTCACTCTATTCATTCTAATTTAGTTCATTAAAATAAATAAAAGAAAAAATTATAATAGCTTTTATTGATTTTACTTTAGATAATTTATACAAACAATTACTTGTTGTTTTATTAGTGTTTTTAACCATTAGAATTTTAGAATAGTAACTCCTTGAAAGATTCAATCTTGATTGACTTTAAATTACATTAAAGTTAATTTTATTAATTTGAGCCTACACAACTAAGGATTATCAACTAGTCAAAACATAGTGTGTTAAATAGTTTGCAATGTCATTTGCATCTTCTGATATCTATACAATTTTAATGTCTCAATCCTCTAAATCAAGCTTTGAATGTCCATAATATCACCCTTATTTGAGTAACTTCTTTACATGATGACGAATATTAGAATTTGAAATATCAAATTTTAAAATACTTTTACCATGATGTAATTTTCATTTATCCTTTAAATAATTTTAACTTTAGATATTTTAATTTAAACTTAAGATTTTTTTTAATGTATGCATTTGTATATGTAAGCCAGTAGTTATGTATATGCGAGGCTACTATGTAATGATGCTTGGTGTCCAAATCTCAGTAATACTTATTTACACGCGCGCCTTTTTTTTATTATTGTGCTTCATTGACAAGGCGGTCAAAGTCAAGCAAATTGATTTTTTCCCTAAGGCCATTATTATTATTATCATTTTCGTACAGCTCTTCCATTCCCCCCCACCCCGGCTTAAGTTCTTCTCTCGTGATTCTAAAATCATTAAATCATAGTCATCCAGAAACTTCATGGAGTGCAGTATCTCAGATTCTATTAGGAATTAGAGATTTATAGATTTGGATTGATTTTATGCCTAGCATTTAATTTTAAAAACTATTTTATAAATAAATTTTTAAAAGTTTATTTTTAAAATAAAACAAAACAAAAATATGTTCAATTTGAAACAGTTGTGTCATTCTCCTGGAAGCTAAGTACTGACAAACTTAAATTTTCTTGTCAGAATTTGGCTAAAATAACAAATACATGGTGTGAGATTTTATGTTTTGCACCCTATATCATTATATTTTATTACACTTGTATACTTAATCACTTGAGATCACTCAAGTGCTGACCAAGATCTAAATATGTTAATTACAAACTTTACAAGCCCATAATAATTGAAACGGTAAGCAATGACCTCAGTATAGCAGCTGTAGTTTTCTCTCCTGAGTGTGAGAGTCTCGTTCGTGTGGAAGAGTGCACTTTCGCCGATGGTTATACCCACTGTACAACTTTTACGGCCTTCAGTGAGGTTTGTCCTTATCTTGGGAGTGTGTGTGCATTGGTGTGGGTGTGTCGTTTATTTGGGTTTTTTGGAGGATGGAGGTAGGTCAAAGTTGCAGGGGGAAAAAGAATAAGGAGGTATTACTGGAGATCAAAACGGAGAAAAAAGACTGAAAGGGTGGGTCTCTGGTTGGAAGGTTAGAAACAGAACAAAACCTGAATAAAGGAGTTGTGTTATCTCCATGATCAAAAAAGGATAGAATGTTGATGAGGAAATCCAAATACATGAGATGGGGAAGCATGGATTCGTTTAGTTTTGATAAAGCGGAGGATTATAATGGAGTTTTGAAAGGTCGACCTTGGGCTGTGCAGGGAGTTATGCTCAATTTGCAACTCTGGGCCGACTACATGATACATAGTGAAGTTGACTTTTCCCGATGTCCTTTTTGGGTGCAATTCCATGGCCTCCTTCACGGTGCCTTTGATAAAGTAAATGCAATCAAGTTGGGGGAAGCAACAAGTGAAGTGATCATGTTCGAAAATCCAACTCTGAATGGCAAAATGACAAGATCTTTTATCCATGCTCGTGTCAACATCAATATTGATCAACCACTTGTCCCTAGTTTCTGGATCTCTCGACACAATCGAAAACCTATGTGGGTGACACTGAAATATGAGAGACTCCAAAATTTTTGTTATCATTGTGGACGTATTGGTCACGAGGGACGTACGTGTAATTTTCAAATAGATACTATGTCTAGCGAGTCTGATGATGAAGAGTTTGGAAGATGGATGAGTACCCAATCAGTTAAAACCATGGAAGAGGTAGTTGAAGTGTATAGAGAAGATTGGGAGGAAGCTGTGCTGCTAAAGGAAGATAAACCACCACCGTCCGACCACCGTAGGGGGAGAAGCGATCAAAATAATCGTGTAAGTGGAAATAACAGAAATAACGGCCTAGAATCAGGACTACATAAGAATTTGAGGCATCAACGGGGTAACGGCATTAAAATTAATGAGGGGATACAATCTTCATTTCCTGGAAATCCACTAGAAAGTAATGCGAAGGATTCCCCGGATTTAAGGCAAAGGATACGGAGGTGAATCAGGAAAACGTGCAGCATGTAGATAAAAGGGAGATGTGTGTGGAAGAAATATCTAATAGTCCACCTCATTCTAGGGCCCAAGAAGAGAAAGCCCAATTCGGGTAACAGGTTCTAATTACTATGTGGAGCTACCTACTGATAAGGAAGGTCCATATCAAGATATGCTTCTATTTTATCAACTCTCTCCTATGACAGAGGTTCCCAATGGACTAAAGAGAGTTGGGTTGAAGAGGCCCATTGAAGATGAAGAAGAGCCGTCAACACAGCGGACAAAAAGATGTTTGTTCCCCAAAGAAGGCAGTGGTGGAAAATTTTTCTTTTGAGAAGCAACATGCCGGTGGTAGGGACGAGCCCACCACTGGTTCACCGTGAAAATACTATACTGGAACTGTCAAGGGCTAGTGGTATGTTGATAGTTAAAATTCTCCAAGAGGAGTGTAGAAAGAACAAACCCCTTTTGGTTTTCCTCATGGAAACCAAACAAAAGCAATGTGTGGTTAAGAAATTGAAACACAGATGTGGCTTTGATGAGGAATGGTTGGTTGATCCGATAGGGAGAAGCGGCGGCTTGGCTCTATGGTGGAAAAAGGAGGTGGTTATTAATGTTCTATTTTGGTGTCCAAATTGCATTCACACCAGGGTCTCATCCTCTTGTACCAATTTACCTGATTATATATCATACATCTATGGGCCACCACATGAAGGTGAACGTAAGAAGGTCTGGCAAGCGATTGATCAGCAAGGTCTAAGTATATCTGGGTCTTGGTTATGCCTTGGAGATTTCAATGACATCACTTCTCGGCAAGAAAAATAGGGATGTAACCCGAGAGCCCTTCGTAAAATTCGTAACTTCCAAAAATTCATCTCAGATTGCTTGCTGATTGATTTGGGATTTAATGGTTCCCGGTGTACATGGTGTAATAATAGGCAGGGTGAAGCCACGATTCGAGAACGCATTGATCGAGCCCTAGGAAATACTAAATTTCTGGAGACATTCCCAAGGGTTCAGGTCTTTCATATGGATCCTATAGGGTCCGACCATCATTTTCTCTTGATTGACTTATGTTACATTGGAACTAAACCCCAAAAACTTTTAAATTTGAAGATGTATGGACTACCCATCCAGACTTTTTGCAAGTGGAAAAGAGAGATTTGGAGGTAAAGGACACGGATGAGGAAGGGCTAATTCACAAGTTCCTGACTCAATTGAATAATTGCAAACGAACATTAGCTTAATGGAACAGAACCATATTTCCTAATCATGGAAAAGCAATTGAGAAGTTACAGTGGCATGTGACGAAGATAGAATTTTCATGAGGTTAAGATATTCTAGAAGTCTCCGGAACGATCCAGGACAATCAAGAACACCCCGGAGTCTTCTGGAATACGCCGGTATGTCCTCGAAAGACCTAGATATCTCTAGAGTAGTGTAGAAAACACTTGAAGCATCCAGACCATTCTAGAGATATCTTGCTCTTGTACATTCTAGTAGTCTCCTTGTAATTATCAAGATATTTCTTGTAGATATTTCTATAGAATTATCTAGAGATAGAATGTACACCGTTAGATCGAATCAATCCCAACCGTCCATTAAGGAGGTGGGAATTTTTTAGAGAAAGGGGGAGGCCTATAAATACCCCCTCACCCCTCATTTGTAACTCAACTCAAGCTTAGTGTAAAAGCTCTTAAAGTTCATTCACTCAAGCTCTCTACTCTCTACTTGTGCATCTAGCTCTCTTAGCCTCCTTGCCTACTTGCAGGATTCGGCTGACTTAGCAAAGATCAAGAGAGGGATCAAGCTAAGGCCGGCACGGTTCAAGGGAAGGGAGTTCCAAGGCCGTGACAGGCAGCTCTCTAATTGCAAGCAAGGCCTTCTGACTAAACAAAAGTTAATAAGGCTTGGGTCTTGATGCTCGACATTGAACGACTACTTGAAGAAGAAGAGATGTACAGGTGGCAACAGTCTAGAATTAATTGTTTGCAAGCAGGGGGATAAAAACTTGAAGTTCTTCCATTTATCCACTATTATGAGGAGGCAGAAAAATAGCATTATTAAACTCAAGGATGATCAGGGGAGGTGGCTCAATGAAAGTCATGAAATAGCAGATAATATTATAAGATTCTGCACTGGACTATTTAGAGCTTCCCTTCCAAGAACATTCGATGCAGCTCTCAGTGTAGTTGACAAGTGTATCGATGATACAGGTAACGCATGCCTATTACTTCCAATCACAAAAGCTGAGGTGCATGAAGCTGTATTCAGTCTTGGTGGCTCCAAAGCACCTGGTCCCAATGGATTCTCAGGTAAATTTTATCAATCTACTTGGGATGAAGTTGCCGAAAATATTTTCTTGTTAGTTAAGAATTTCTTTGAAGGAAATGAGAGTGTTGGTGACTCGAACAATACAAACATAACCCCTATCCCCAAAGTGGACAAACCTGAGCACATTTCACAATTCCGACCCATTGGATTATGTAATTTTTCTCATAAAATTATCTCCAAAATTCTTGCCAATCGTATGAAACCTCTACTGAATAAGTGTATCTCTACTAATCAAGGGGTCTTTATACCAGAGAGACTCATTCATGATAATATCATCATTGCTCATGAGGTGTACCATTACCTGAGAAGAAAGAAAGACAGTAAAAAAAATATAATATATGAATTTGCTCTCAAAATGGACACGACTAAGGCCTATGATAGAGTGGAATGGGATTTCCTTTGTCAAACTTTACTGAAATTTGGTTTATGTGACAATTGGGTTGATCTTATTATGAAATGTGTTGAATCTGTATCTTTGAATCTTTGTATTTCAGGCAATAAAATTGCTTCTCTTATCCCGGGAAAAGGGATAAGACAAGGAGATCCGCTTTCTCCATACCTTTTTCTTCTGGTTTCTGAAGTGTTTTCTTGCTTCATCAATAAGTACCAATGTAATCGCGTGTTTTAAGGTATCAAACTCAGTCTCTAATGTCCTGAGCTTACTCATAGTTTTTTTGTTGATGATGCCTTTTTATTCATGAATGCAAATGAAGGGAATTGTTGACAGCTGGCTAAAATCTCAAACCTTTACTGTAATGCCTCTGGTCAATTGGCTAATCTTGATAAATCAGGCATCTTCTTCTCTCAAAATACCCCCACTATTGTCCAAGATTCTGTTTGTAGTATTTTGGGTATTGAAGTCACTACGGATTCGGGTAAATACCTTGGTATTCCTAGTGTTTGGGGTAAAACTAAAACCCAGGCTCTAGGTTATATCAAGGATAACGTTAGAAGGAAAATTAATGGTTAGCATGGGCATCACCTTTCTGATGCAGGAAGAGAAGTACTAATCAAAGCAGTTATTAATGCCATTCCCATCTTCCTTATAGCATGCTTTCGTTTCCCACTCCAAACGTGCAAGGAACTCAATAGCACGATCTCTAATTTCTGGTGGGATAGTAGTGCAGCAAGCAATAAAACCCATTGGGTGGCTTGGGAATGATCTAATTAATCCTAAAAAGGATGGTTGTATGGGATTTAAGGACTTCATTAAGATTAACGATGCACTACTGGCAAAAACTGCATGGCATTTATTTCACCAACCTAATGATCTTTGGGTAAGAATTTTAAAGGGGATTTATTTCCCAAAGGGTTCTTTTTTGGATGCAATTAAGGGAGGGAGAGTCTCATGGTGCTGTCCAGTATCATCGATGGGAGAGATTTCCTTAAAAAAGATCTCTGTTGGCAAATTGGAGATGGTGAAACAGCTAGAGTTTGGAAGGATAACTGGATCCCAACCATCCCTAACCATCGCCTCTGCCCAACTACTCAAAAACAGCGAGAATCAGATCAAGTGGGAGCTACTCTAATAACAGACACTTGCAGCTAAGTGAGACGGGAGGGGTAATTGAGGATTCATGTGTACAAGTAATTAAATGTATCCCCTTGGCTGGCCGGGTAACAAATGATAAACTTGTGGTGCGCATCAAATAATGGCATATGTACTGTTAAACAGGGGTACAAACTTGTAATGGACCGAGACGAAAAAAAGAAAAATCAAAGCAAGTTCGTTTCTAACAATCCCGAAGGACATCTGGAGAAAACTATGGAAACTCCCAACCATTCCAAGGATCAATCACTTTATATGGAGATGCTTATCTAAAGCCTTAGCTACTAATGAGGCCCTTGTTCACAGAAAGAGGGGTTTCACAAACTTATGCCCTGTATGTATGATGGAAGAAGAGACAACTGAACATCTCTTTTTTCATTGCTCTTGGGTTAGATGTGTGTGGTTTGGCTGTGCGCTAACTATAAGAATGGATTGTATCCAGAAATACAATTTCTTTGCTTGGTGGATTCAGTTGTTTGAACCTGAAAATCTGTTTATAAAATTTGGCAGGATCCTTATTTGCTGGAACTTATGGCTTATTTGGAAAGCACGGGACAGCTTGGCATTTGAGCATGGTCAACCGGACCCACGAGACATCATTGATAAGGCTTACTTTTATGCTAAAGAGTGCTGGGATGCTCAAGGCCTTAATAAACCCAACGCGATTGAATTAGAAGAAGGCAGCATTTCTTCGCGTTGGATGGCCCTATCTGTTGACTGCATGAAAGTAAACTGTGATGGTGTCTTCTCCAAAGATATAAATAATGCAGCAGTAGAAATTATTTGTCGTGATCATGAAGGTATTATGAAATGGGGGTTTGTTGACAAAGTTAAATCGCTTTCCGCTTTTATGACTGAGGCACTGGCACTCAAAAGGGCCTTATTACTGGCTATAGATATCAGCACTGATATCATTATGTTTGAAATTGATTGTCTCTCTCTCGTCACTTGCATGCTTAAAAGTCAGCCTGCTCTAGGCAAATGGACTAGCAGAGGATTCTTGAAGACGTTATTGAGTTGATGGCGTCTCATACTAGATTCTCTCTTTGCTTTGTGCCACGTAAAGGTAATTGTGCTGCAGATTTTCTTGCTTCTGCTGTTTACAAAGAAGTGTACCCTATTGGGTGGGTGGAGACACCAACACCTCTTTTGTCCTCCATTCTAGTTGCTGAGGCCTTAATCACTGATGCTCCCCAAGATAGCTCTCTGAATTTGTCCCCTCGTGATGGTGTAGGATGATTACTGTTGCTGTTTTTTTTTTTTTTGTTGCTGTTGTTATTTTCTGGCTTTCTGCACTTGCTAGTTGTTATTTTCCTCTTGGGCTGTCTTTCTTTTCTATGTTGTCTTTGTTTTTTTTTTTTGTGGAATGAAATACCTCTTTGGTTGGCCAAAAAAAAAACCCATAATAATTTAACTTACACATAATTAATTCTAACTCAAAATATTAGACTCTTACGATACACGGAATGTTAATATTACCTTTGTAAAAAATATCATTATTTACCTTTTAATTACAAAATCAAATCCAAATTTTTCACAATGATTTTTTTAATTATTTACGTTTTATTTCTCACTTGACAATTTTAGAACATGAAATCACAAAATATCAAATTTTTGTGATTATTTTTCATCTCTATTCTTGTAATGTATATAATTATTTTTATTTTTATTTTTTAGAATATTAATATTTTACATTAAACAGCACCTCCTAAGCCTGGCTCAGCCACTGCTAGTACTAATATTTCCACAGCCATAAGCCACATTTTCCAATCTTCTCTACCTTTAGACTATAGTATGAACATGACCTTTTTTTTGCTCTTCTTTTTCTTTCCTTTCTATATGTAAAACCTTTTTTTTTTTTTTTTTGGCTTTCAAATGCTTGTGATTATGGACTCCTTACGGGAAAGTATCTTAAGATAATCTTTTAATTTATTCTAAAAATACTTCACCTAAACCCACCATATAACATTTCTTGAACAATAATCATTTTACTTTATGTAACATCATAAGTCTTTAAACACGAGCAAGTATATCATTCACTTGAAGTTACAGATGATCTAATTCCTACTAATCTAGCGATACAAAAAAAAAAAAAAAAAAAAAAAACTATGATGCTCTCAACATAATCATGCATGTGATCGTATCATGATATCTTAATTAATTATCACTGTTGTGGGACTTACTCATGTAGAATGACTTCTTAATTTTACTAACTTAATTCTCCTTATCTTCTATTTGATCCCTTACATTTACTCACATATATCTATGCCCATGACCTAAATGGAAAGATATAAATAATATTCCAACCTAAGGTAGACCTAAATTAAAGTGTGATGAAGATATATATGAAAAGAATTGGTCATCAATATAGGAGAAATACCTCTCATAATTAACACCTTTTTTCACAGAGAATCTTTAGCAAACAACAATGTGAGTTCCATATAAAACTAGTATTCAACCATAATTAGAGGGCATTGCATATGATCATCCTCAATGAGTTTGTATCTAATTCTTTCTTGGCTCCTCATATGTAAAACTTTTTGTGTGATGACACTTCAACAAGGACATGGTAAGATACGCGCGCGCACACACACATAGAATTCATTGTTTAATATAAAAAAAGTATGGTCACAAATTACTCAAGAAACTGCTGTGAATCCAACATTAGAAAGATCGACATAAGTCAGGGATTCCTCTTTTTTTTTTCTTGATATTCATTACATTTTAATTCAATTTTATATCTTTATTAATATTACTATTTAGTATATTCAAATTTAAAATCTAATATTATTATGCCTTTATGGTGAACTTGGATTAATGTGGATTTAGATTTGTATTCGGACCAAATTCTTCATTTGAACATAGAAAAGTTTATGAATTTTGATTTGATTTAAATTTAAATCTATTACTTAATATAATTTATTTGTAATTTCAAATTCTATCTATCTGTGTCTTTGAAAACTCTAATCTCTTTAAACATCTCTTTTTCTTCATATTTTTACTATTATTATATTCATGACTCTCATATTTTTTTCTCATCTCTTGTCAATTAAAATAATAAAGATAAACTTATTATTTTCAATTTTTTTTTTTGTTTTAAATATCTACTCATTTGTCTTCTTCCTATGATATTTTTTAAACTATCCAAATAAAGAATTTTAAATACATGAATTTTATATGAGATTCGAATTGTAACATCTCAAATATAAAATTTAAATCAAAATCCACAATCCAATCACTACCTAAGAAGTTCTTCTTTTCCTTTAGAAAAATGAGAATGGCATATATCTATTGTGAATGCAAATTGAAATTCATTTGTAATATCAACGTTCGGATTGAAAAATTTTCAATTTTCAAGCACCCTATAAATACCTTTCAAGAGGGATAACGTTAGATTCAGTCCCATTTATCTTTGTCATCGTTCTTTGAAGTTATGAGATTTTCTTTTGTTTTTTTCTCCCTATATAGTTAACTTTGAGAGATATCATTCATTCATAGTATGACTAATAATTCAATTTGTAATTTCTTGAATTTCTGAAGTGCTTAAATTTGGTTGTTTTTGATAATATCTTTCAACTTAATTTACAAGTTTAGAAATCTTTGCTTAGAGGGATGAGCATTCTGCAAACAACGGGCATGGAAAATTTGATATATTCATTTTGTTGTGTCCGAGTGTATTAATTTTTGGAGTGCACACGTTACAACATTATCATCCATTTCTAACTTAACTTATAATTCGATTGGGGTTTTTTTTTATTATTAACAAGACAAGTTTTCAATCAAATGTCAATGTCATGTGGAAAAATTAGAGGCATTTGTATTCAATATCGTTGTCTAGCCATTGAATGGTCTTTTCAAAGTATTAAAACCTTTGAAGATTTTATCATCATTTTCTAAACTTTTTCTTTTTGTAAGTCTTTGAATCTCCTTTCTACACGTGCTATGTGGAAATTTTGACGTATCAATTCATTGCCATTGTCCAATACAATAATATCACGACTTCTTGCGCACCCAAATTTTATGGGATAATATCATCCCTTTATAACTTATTTCAATATCATGAAGGTCTCATCTTGCAGGCCGCAAGTTATACTACCAGACATTTAAATAATGTGGAAAACTTGATATGTTTGTCTTGATTGGTTTGTGCATAAGATATGACTTTTTTATAGGACTTTTTTTTTTTTTTGGGTTTTCTGTTTTCCGAATGTTAGGACTTTGATTTTTTATGCACTATATTTTGAAAGGTGTAAATTTCATAATTATTTCTCTTAAATTATTTTAATCCAATTTAGGCTATATATATATACATATATATATATTTTATATTGTATATTTTTTGTATAAATTCTTATCATTATAAAAATTAGTAACTAGAGAATCTGTTTACACTGTCATTCTATATACAATATCATGATTTTTTTTTAATGTGCAGTAAGAGATAAGCTTTATTTCTAAATTTTTTTATGTAATTATGGTGGTCTACTTTTGGTGAATGCAAACCATTCAAGTAATGTGGAAATATGATCATTTCATTCTAACTTATTTTTTCACGTAATGGGAAGATGGAGTTGTGTTTGAGCTATAATATGAAACGTTGCTCAAGATAGGTCACAAGGTTAATTGGGTTGAGTAACTGAAGCATTAGGCCCAAATAAACAAAAAGGGCCGGCCCCGATGCTCAATAAAAGCCACACTAAGTAAACATATCGAAATCCTATCAGCTGTAAATATTAGACTGTTGGTGCGAAAGACACAATCTCAGGTAATGCTGAAATCTACGAACCTCATGCCCAAGTATTTCGGTGAAACGGGCTGATTATCAAATTGGAGAGTATGGAATAAAGATCGTGTCATGAGTTTCGCGAGATCCCTAATTTTTCAGCAAAACGTGCTAGGTCTTAAGGAAAAAGCTACCACTACTCTAATACTATAAATAGAAGAAGAAGATATAAAAAAAACCAGTCAACATTCAATCAAAGACTCACAATTTTACAATTTTTAGCCTTTAGGTTTATCAGTTAAATCTTTCAGTTTAGATCTGTAACCTTTTCATATTTCAATAAAATCAAACACTTGTTCTACCAAAGCTTTATATCTTTTTACATCTGAGTAAACTGTGGTAAGGGAGCTCGGGACCCTTTGTTATCAATTGAGACTCAGCGTCTCTAGCACGCTTGGTATTTTTTGTTCACCACGAACAATTTTTAGCACGCCTGGTAGGACCTATGTAATAAAGATGGCAAGGATGCAAAAAGACAAAAGGATTGATGAAACAGGTGCTAGTTTTCACGAACCAGAAGGGACCTCTGTGCACGCAGGGTTAGAACACTTATCGCCTAATGCTGAAGCAGCTAAACATCATGAGCACATAGTGCCGATGATGACAGGTAGCAGCAGCACAAGCCCTGGCTCAAAGTCTAGAAGTGGACAACCTAACCCACTGATCATATCCAATGGACCTGTGATAGAAGTGCTGTGAGGAATTCAAGACCGAATAGATAAGCAGCTGGAAGAGAACCTATCCCTAAAAATGTCAGAATGCAGGGAGAAAGAATGATAGCATATCATGATGCAGGCTCTGCATAACGGCATGAAGAACATAGCTGCATCATTGAGAAGCACTCCTCTGGAAGTAGGCTTAAGTTTAGGGCCGCTTGGAGGGCAACAAGCAGGAATCAATATAGGTGCTAGCCATCAAGGCCGCCCACTAGTAAGAGACATCCCTAACCCCCAAATATTTGCTCACACTAATCCTTTAAGTAATCCTTTGTGTTATTTATAGGAGCCCGACAGGAATGGCCCAGGGGGCATGGCAATGATCCCGGAGCATCAGAATGAGCCTCAGAACCAACTGGTGAATATAGAGGCCCTGAGGGATGCCATCCAGGATACATATGGACCAGGGCTAAGGTTAATTGGCCGCCCCACCTTCTCAAAATCATATCCAGAGTACATAGATAAGGACAACCTATATCCTTAGGGATATAGGATCCCTGACTTCATATTGTTCTCAGGGGACAGAACGCAATCGATATTAGAGCACATTAGGAGGTTCACAATCCAATGTGGTGAGATTTCTAACTATGAGAACTTCGCCAACTTAAAGCTGAGATTATTCCCAAACACTCTCACAAGCTCATTACGCCGCCTAGCAATGTGTGCCTCTGAAATGGAGAGTCATGAGACACAAGAAGTTCCTAGCTACCTTGACCAGGACTTAGAAATGCCATCTTCAATGAAAGTAGGCTGCACAGAGATACCTCAAGCAACAAAAAACTAAGGTACAGGAAAGCCCTGATGTTTAATAGGAAGCTAACAAGTACAAAAGGAAGTCCACCGATGATCAGGATGAAGGGAGTGAGAATGAAAATCAGTGTGATGGGACTATTCACGTTAGGGAGATATCGCTTAACCTTTGCTGCATGGTTTCATTAACGCTCCCTTCTTAGTTTCGATCTACTACCAGTATTACCCAAGACCAGCATAAACAAAACTCCTCAAGGCTGACACAGGCAGGCCCATATCTATATTGCCCAATGGAGCCAAGGAAAAAAGAGGAGTATGAACCTATAAGGACGTAGACACAGAAAAAGAAGACTACAAAGCCCGTCTGCCAAATCACCTTGCAAACAATAGAAGGAAAGCCAAAGTAGGCCATCCCAAAAAAACCCAGCGTTAAGATGACTCAGCACCTGAAGCCTTTATACATCAGGACACATTTCGACAGAAGGCCAATGACTAGGGTCCTCGTGGACAATAGCTTGGCGGTGAACATACTACCAGCCTACATGATGCTTAAGATGGGGCGAGAGGAGTGTGACCTGATGCCAACTGAAGTATCCGTTGCAGGGTTCACTAGGACCACATCTAAGGTTCTTGACGTACTACCATTATAGGTTGATGTTGGGACCAAGTCATCACTGACAGCCTTTTTCATAATCAACACCACAACGCAGTACTAGGCTTTCCTAAGATGAGATTGGATCCATGCCAATGAGCACGTGCCTTCCTCACTGTATCATATACTTCTTATATGGAAAGGGGAAGAGGTAGAAGTGGTCTGGGCTAAAGATAAGCTATTCACAGCAGTCACTGACTTTGTGGGTGCGAGATATTATGACGCTGATATGGACCCGTTTACATTTCATGGCTTAAGGAATCCTTTCATACAAAACAACAACGAACGTTATAGTGCCTCTAACATCATAGAGGAGCAAGCCCATCATAGAACTGGTTAATGACTAGGCAGACAAAAGAAAGGCTGTAGCAGCCGTGGCCATTCAGAAGCTATGGTTGCACAACATATAAGAGAAACTAAATGACTACGGACCCAAAACTTTTAGGGCCGAAGTCGTATATGAAGATGAAACTCAAAGGGTAACACAACTACACGAGCTAGACCCTGCACCTCTGAAATTTGAAGACATAGCTCTGGAAGTCCAGGATTTACTAGAAGAAGTAAACCTCAAATCCCTAAAAGAGCTGAGAATCACTTTCATTAGCTTACTATTAAATAAAGAACAAAAGAATGCCATCAAGCAAGTACTGTAGGAATTCAAGGATTGCTTTGCATGGGACTATGATGAAATGCTAGGGTTGGTGAGACAGCTGGTTGAACATAGGCTTCTTATAAAGCCAAATTATAGACCACACTAACAACCCGCCAGGAGAATGTCAGTTAAAGTAGAGCTACGAGTAAAGGAGGAGATCAAACGCCTCCTACAGGTCAGATTCATATGGCCTTGTAGGTAATTTTCTTGGATTCCTGGTCCACAGAAGGGGGATTAAAGTAGACTAGAACAAGGCACGAGCTATCTTAGAGGCAAAGGCACCAAGCAATAAGAAAGAGCTTCAAAGGTTATTAGGACAGGTCAGTTATCTCAGGCATTTCATCCCGAATCTAGCAAGGAAGATGAAAGAGTTTTCTGAGCTCCTAAACTTAAAGACGCTGAAGAATTCACCTGGACCGGACATCATCAGGCGGCCTTTAACAAGATTAAAGAATACTTGATAAAGCCTCCGATCTTAGCAGCCCCAAGGTAGGATACCCTATTTTTATTATATTTAGCTTTGACCGCCACGTCCATAGGTTGTATGTTAGCCCATAATGTTGCTGGGGGACGTAAGCAGGCGGTCTATTATTTAAGTAGGTGTTTAACTCTCACAAAGACCAGATACTCAACTGTGGAGATAGCATGTTTAGCACTATATTATGCTTGTACTAAATTAAGGCATTATATAATAAATACAGTTGTGTATGTGGTTTCCCATTCTGATATAATAAAATACATACTTAATCAGCCAATCATGATGAGCCGTATAGGAAAGTAGAGCTTGGCCTTGGCAGAATTCTCATTAATATTTTTGCCTCAAAAATTGATAAAGGACCAAGCGTTAGCAAATTTCTTAGCTGATCATCCCTCAGCCGAGCTCCCCAAAGAGGAGCAAAAACTACTATGTTCTCAATAGATCTGGGGTCTTGGGTGCTTAAGTTTGATGGGTCTAGTACTAAACAAGCATTTGGGGTTGGGATAGGAATAACCTCTCCTACTAGGGTAAAAATGATATTATCTCTTCAATTACATTTAGAATGTACTAACAATCAAGCAGAGTATGAAGCACTACTCATAAGGCTTGAAATTTTTCAAGAAATGAAAGCCCGTGATGTGGTCATAAAAGGAGATTCTCAATTAGTCATCAAACAATTAATTGGTGAGTATAAGTGAACGAGCCCGATCCTAGTAATGTATTATGCTGGGGCTTCCAGATCTTAGAAGAGTTTAAGATAATAACGTTGACTCACTTCCCTCGAGCTCAGAACTAGGAAGCCAATGAACTGGCTCAAATATCATCAAGGCTAAGGCTATCACTTGAACTCACCAAAAAGGTAATTGTGGTGGAACAAAAAGAACACCCCTCGGTCTCTCAGCATGGGTTTGACAATACAATGAGGCGTGGTCTCACAAGGGTCAACTCGAGATTGGTGAGATAATATCAAGAGCTATCTACAAAATCCCAGTCAATAATACCCTTACAAAATGAGGATACGTACCCAACACTTCATTTTAATTGGAGATGAATTATACAGGAAAGGCCTCGACAGGTTATTATTTAGATGTTTGGCATTCACTGACTCTATGGAGGTCTTAAGACAGGTGCATAAGGGAGTATGTAGGGCCCATCAATTAGGGCCAAAGATGTAATGGTTGGTGCATAGGCATGGATATTATTAGCCATCAATGATGAAAGATTGCATCAAATATGCTACAAGATACAAGAAGTGCTTGACTCATGGGCCAACACAACAATTGCCAACATCAAACATGTATCCAATTATCAAACCATGCCTTTTTCGAGGATGGGCTATGGATGTAATAGGGAAGATCTATCCAGCCTCATCCAAGGGCCACTCATTCATCTTAGTGGCCACAAATTATTTCACAAAGTGGGTAGAGGCCGTCCCTATGAAGAAAGTGAAACAGGACGATGTCATTAACTTCGTATGTGAACAAATCATGTTTTGGTTTAGGATTCCTCAAACAATTACAATAGACCAAGGGACAATGTTCACTAGGAGCGACTTCAAAGCCTTCGCCAAGGAAAGTGGGATTAAGTTATTGACATCCTCGCCATATTACCCTTAAGCAAATGAACAAGCTGAAGCTTCTAATAAGATCATCCTTGAAATTCTAAAGAAGACAATTGAAGAGAATCATAGAGAATGGCATGTACGATTACCCAAGACACTATGGGCGTATCGGACATCTAAGAGAGAGGCTATGGGCACGAGCCCGTATGTGTTGACACTTGACATATAGGCACGAAGTCATTTTGCCTATGGAAATAGTGGTCCCTTCGTTACATATTGTGAGCAATCAAGGAAGACCATCGGATGACTACAACGAGGCTATGATAAATGAGTTAATTTAGTTAGATGAAATTCATTTACAAGCGCTGGATCATATGATCGCCCAAAAGAAAGAAGTTTCAAGGATATATAATAAATGAATAAGAAGGAAATACTTTCGGGCGGACGAGCTTGTGTGGAAACTTGTGTTACCACCTGGTTTTAAAGACCGGATGCTTGGTAAGTTTTCACCTAATTAGGAAGGACCATCTAAGGTAAACAATGTACTTGAAGGGAACGCATATGTGTTAGCTAGCATCGACGGGACTCCGCACAGAAGGGCTATAAATGGAAAATATTTGAAGAAGCATTGGCCGTCATTATAGTAAAAAAGCAATAAAGGACCCGTGGCCTATAATGGCATTAGGGCATAAAAGAGACGCACAATAATAGAAAATAATTTACTCTTTATTGCATTTGAACTGTGTTACAAAGTGTGTATAGTATAGAATAAAGAATAAAGAATAAAAAATAAAAAAAAATGGTACAATGTGTTTATTATTTATAAATGGTACACATGGTCTCCCACATTACTAAAGCCAAGTCCAGCTCTTCAGAAAAGGTCTGATAGTAAGTAAGGGCTGTCTCGAATTTAAGCATGGAATGAAACTTTTCATTTGAAACGGCCCGTGCCTCGTCCAAAGCCTTAGTTGTGATCTCCAATTCAAACTCAGCTAGACCATCTTTAGCTTTAGCTTCAGCTCGCACCAACTTAGACATAGAGACTGCCTTCTCCACAACCTCGAAAGCTTGAATCATCTCCTCGTAATTCTGCTCAGGAATGAGGAGTGGATCTCGGCTGAGTTGAAACTGCATGACCCTTCAAGCATCTAACACCACATCCGTTTCACGGACGCAGATGTGGGCTAGAAGGGCATTAGTAGGTACCGCCTTCAATGAAGCCAGCTGAAGAAAATGAAGTAAGGTCAATAATGAGAGACAAAAAAGGAACTAAAAGGACTAGAAGGAAAGAGCAAACCATACCAATACCTGAATTGGGTCCATGAGTGCTTTATTTTTGCTCGTGAAAGGAGGAGGAGTGCACGCAAACCACACTACTGATCATAAGGCCTTCTCCACATAGCCAGCGAGAGTAGAGGAATCAGTCTAACATCGTACTAAGACACCAGGAGTGGAGGCTAGGGTAACTAGTACGTTATCGATAGTCACCGCTTGAAATCCCTCTGAGGACTTCTTAGAGCCCCTGACCTCTTGAGCGCTTGATGAGTTAGGAGGTGGGATCGAACTAATGGGGGGACCATCCTGGGGCCCCCGGTGTAAGCAGGACCTTAGACTTCAAGCTTCAACTCACCACTCAAGGCTACAGTGAAAGCTCTTACCTGGTCAACTACAACCCTGAGGTCTTTTGGACCAACAGCACCATTTGGGGCCACAGCAGACATAGCAGCCCCCAAATCTTCAGCATACTCCATCACCTCCCAAGCCACCTCCTAAGCAACTTTAGTCAAATCCACAAGGATTGGCTCAAGGATGGCAGAGGCGGGGAAAGTGACCACTCAGGGATTTGGGAGCTGGGTCTCTATTTCCCCATGTTAGAGAGGACTCACCCTGCCATCGTCAGATTCTGCTGACAAGATCATCATCCGTTGGTGCTTGTACGTGTGCTTTCCTTTTTAGGGAGGAGGACTGGTTAGGAGAGGAGTAGAGGAAGGTTGGTCGAGGGGAGAAGGTGTTGTCTTCTTCCTCCTCTTAGCGTTGGGAGAAAGAGATGGAGCCCGCTTCCTCTTGTTAGGACCATCTCCTTTGCCTGGGCAACTTGAGGGGATCTTCTTAGCCCTAAGCTTCCTGGAGAACGAGGGGACTGAGACTTGAGATGAGGCATTATCTTGCTCTATCCCTTAGACCACGGTCTTCAGGGAGGGGGCCGTCTGGGTCTCAGAAGCAGCGGGGGCATTAATGTTTCCCCTCAGAAACATCATCAGCGTGTGAGATTGCATCCAATCACGGCCTATAAAAATAAAAAATGGGATTAGACTTTGGCATGAGGTAAAAGAAAGAAAAATAAAGTAAACACAGGAGATGATACTTACTAGTATTGCTCTTTATTATGCACCTAAAGTGCTGAGACCACCATTTATTGGAGTAGAGGTAGGCATCTCTATCTACAAGTTCCACCTTGCACTGCCTCTAAGCGGTGTGTAGAATGGCTTTCTGGTCGATAGCCTCCCTATCCAGTAGCTCCACACTGATTTGGGGAGATAGGCCTTGAGGGATGTACTGGCTCGATCCAAACTGGCCCGCCACGAGGATGATAGGACTCTAAGTAGACCCTCAGAAACTTAGAGGAAGAGCTAGTGTACGGAAACCACATCTTCCTGGAGTAATGGCCAAGAGGAAAACCTCATCCTCTAGTAGCTTGGCGAGATTGTTCTTTCAGTCCACCATATGCTTGTACCAGGTGGGGAGGTGAAAGTCTAAAATATTAAAAGCCTTCAAGGTCCTCCCGAAGGACTAGCTCTGCTAACTAAAGAACTCGAAGAAGTTCTTCAAGTCGGTTAGCGGATGACTACCCAGGAGATAGGTGAAGTGGTGGTTGGCGCGAGAATCATCAGGAAAACCAGACGGGCCTATTGAAGTTGCTGAAGGGTTTCTTTGTCAGCGACTCCCTCATGCCATCATAGAGGTGGCACAGAAACATCATCCCTAGGGTTATCTGATTACCGCAAAGTAGGGACTGGGCAATCCTCAAGTATAGCTGTACAGGCTTCCCTCCTCCCAAGGTCAGGATCCATTGGCTTAATAGGATTTATATGAAAACTAGATGATCTATGGCAGTGATGGGCTTTGTGACTGGCTTCTCAGAGAAGAGCTCTATGATCTTTGTGTAAGAGCCTGCACTCTTAATCTTGCTCTCTAAGTTAGCTGGGAGGGTGGTGTAAGAGTCATGCTTCTCGAGGATTGCGTAGAAGTTCTCCTCCCTGGTAATGGGCGGCCCCAAGAACATGAAAACATCCCATAGAGTGAGGGACATGGGGCTGAGCTCAAATATGAAGGCGTTGCAGCCCAAAGCCTAGAAACTTTAAGGCTGTCAGAAGTTTAACCGGGATGTCGACATCGGCCAGGGATAATTGAATCAGGTCATAAAGACCTATCTCCTTCCATTGACATGCATACTCCAAGGAGAAGGGCGAGGTACGAAGGTTATTGGCTAGGGATTTGGTTGAGTAGGGCTTGTGACTTCAGACAGGTTGGGAGAGATGGTTAGGTACCCGACGTTGCTTTTATTGGAGATTTGAAAACTCCAAGGAGAAGTATTGGAGAAAAATAAAGAATAGTTAGCATACTTCTCCAATAAAACAGAAGAGCTAAACAGGAGAAGCGAGAAACTTACCAGAAAGCCATAGATTTGTGGAATGAAGAATTCTCCTATAAAGAAAATGAATGACTATTAGAATGAGGAACCAATCTAGGGGGAAATAAAGGTTTTCAAACCATTGAGTACGTATCGTCACAAACCTGCCAAGTGGGGTAACAGGATTTCAGATAGTCGCCAAAGAATTAGGCAGACTTTCAACGAATGTGGAAGATGAAGCGATAATAGAAGAAGCGGTAGAGGTGGAGGAAGCCATTTGAGAGCTAAGGTAAGAGGGATGCAAAAGAGCGAATGTTTAAAGTTCAAGAAACAACAAAAAGGGCAAGAGAAGTGACCAGAAAAAAGAAATGAGTTTATATTAACAAAGGGCACTCAGAAACAAAGCGACATTTCAGTTTTTTCAAACATGCCACGTGGCTTACGTTATCAGCCACTGGCACGCGGGGGCATTGTTTGGGCTAAAATATAAAACATCGCTCAAGGTAGGTTACAGGGCTAATTGAGCTGAGTAATTGAAGCATCAGGCTTAATATAAACAAAAAAGGCTGGCCCCGATGCTCAATAAAAGCCACAATAAACATGCTAAAATCCCGTTAGCTATAAATATTAGACTGTTGGCGCAACAGACACAATCTCAAGTAATGCCAAAATCTACGGACCTCACGCCCAAGTCAAGTATCTTGGAGAAACAGGCTAATTATCAAAATAGAGAGCATGGAATAAAGACTGTGCCATGAGTTTCGCAAGATCCCTGATTCTTCGGCAAAATGTGCTTGGTCTTAAGGAAGAGGCTACTGCTACTCTAACACTATAAATAGGAGAAGAAGATATAGAAGAAACCAGTCAACACTCAATCAAAGACTCGCAATTTTACACTTTTTAGCCCTTTAGGTTCATCAGTTAGATCTTTCAGTTTAGATATGTAACCTTTTCATATTTCAATAAAATGAAACACTTGTTCTACTGAAGTCTTGTATCTTTTTACATCCGAGTAAACTGTGGTAAGAGAACTCGGGACCCTTTGTTATCAATTGAGACTTAGCGTCTCTGGCACACTTGGTATTTGTTGTTCACCACGAACAAGTTGATAAATTTGTTTTCATTGTAGTTGTCCAAGTTGTGACCACCTTAATTTTTGGACATATTATCATATGAAATTATTCTAACTTATTTTTATGGACTTGTGGTATATGGAGGTCTATTTCATAGAAGAGTCTATTTCATAGAAGAGTCTTCTTGGCAATACACATATAACGCATAAAAAGGGGGACATTTGTTTTGGTTGTCATCATTTTTTATAACCATTTTTAAGACTTTAAAATGTATTTTAATTTTTATAGATATGTCAAAATATATATTTTTAACATGTTTTATTATTTTAGATATATATTTTTTTGGTTTCGACAATCAGGATAAATATTTTATACGTAATGTGAAAATTTAATAAACTTAATTCCATTGTCAACATTGGATTTTAATAATAGTATATATCTTATTTGTTTTCCTACTTATAATATTCTACTAATCTGGATCTCATTCTTTAGGAGTGTATCTATCTATATATATATATATATATATATGTAGACTGCAGCTTAGAAAGATACAAAAAGGATTTTTTATAATTATGCATTTTGGAGATTTTTTTTGTTTCTTATAATTCTATGTGCTTCAGAATGAATAATAAAATTGATTTGAGTATAATCAAATATCCAATATTAATTAGCATACATATTATATAAATTAAAAATAAGTGGATAATATATAAAATTAGGCAGAAAAAAATTACAAATGATATTGTCGGAATTGAAAGCATTTTATTTCACATTTGAATTGTTATTCATGCCCGATTTTGTTTATGTGTTGGTTCATTATTGGGCTGGTTTATTGGCTCATTACTAGATTAGCCCAACAACCCCAATCATACATGGGAATATAAATATAAATGAATTTTCTTGGCCCATGAACGGCCCAACAAAAGGGAAAATGATGAAGTAGGTAATTTGTCTTTTTTTAGGATTCATGCACCAGTTGATTAATAATAGTTAGGGAAAAAAAAAATTTACAAGTGACCTTACAACAGCACCTCAGAGAAAAAGCATTATTGTATGCTTACCCTTTGAAGTGCTTCTCATGAGAAGAGCTCTGGAAGATGTCTATAAAAATAATTAAAAAATTATATTCCTTCAAGGAAGTGCTTCAATAAATTTTGCAATTCGAAGCACTTCTAGCTAAAAGTATTTCAGAAGGCCTTTGTTATATAATTTTTTAAAATTTTTTAAATGAAATACCTTTTAGAGCGCTTCTTAATGAAGCATTTCGGCCTTTTGGAGCGCTTCCCCAGGAAACTCTCTAGAATCATGTTCCTTTCAGAGTTCTTCAATGTGGAAGGGTTTTAAAAGGTCTATTGAAACTTTCCTTTAGAGTTCACATTAGTTCTTCCCACTCCACAAGTTTGAGTTATACACTTTCCTTTCTAGCTATCTATGACATTGAAGCTATGTAAACCTATCTTTTGGTCATCTTGTATTGCCGACACTCTTATAATCTACTTTTTGTGTTTGCCATCCAACCTTCCATTGCTACACGAACTAGATCTACCACAAGTTGTCACCAATCTGTCGATCTTGTGAATTCAATGAAGTCTTCCCTTTGATTTTTCTTTTCATTTCAGATGCTTTCACAGTAACTCTTGAAGATCCCCACTACAGCACGATGTTTTTCCATTCAAAGGTTGCACATTCCATCCAAACGTGCCTTGTTCTCGTCGTTCTATTAGTCTCTATAATGACCAAGAATTTAGTTAAAATTAAAATTGATGGTAAGGTCTTTTAATATATATATATATATATAGTTATGATACAAATTTATAAAGAAGGAGAGTTGGTCTAGCGGATTTAATTAAATTAGAGATGAAAGTAGAGACAAATTACATTTTTAGAGATGGATTTAATTTAAAAAAATATTTTAAAATATTGAGACATATTTATAAACAACTTATATACGTCTTAAAAAAAGTGCCACAAAATCCGTCTTAACTTCTGTCATTATTCATTAAGAATTTAATTTTTTAAAAATTAAAATGTTAGAGACACACTATAACAAAATATGCTTTTTAAACCCCCATATGTAAACCCATTCAAGTGCATATGGTTTAGAAATAAGAGATGGTGGTATTATTGTAAATAAATGGATAGTTGAGATGATATCTAAACTAATTTCCCCACTAACCGGTTTAGAAATTGATATTTAAATAAGTTTAGATATCTATTATATTTTAAAATATTTTTTATTTTAAAGAGAACCGATTATAAATTATAATTGATTTAGATATATATTTTAATTTAAAAAATTGTTTTATAACATAATTAAACAGGTTATATTTTATAACTGGTTTAAATGTGTTTCAAATTTTAAATTTTTTTTAATATATTTAAATTGATTATTTTTATAATCGGTTTTAAAATTTCAAACCCTGGAATCTTTAGATTCCCGATCTCTTCCATCCCTAAACCTAAACATTATGACTCTTCTCATCCTCTTCTCTTCAGTGTCACTGCTTTGCCATCGTTGGGTTTCTCTACTTTAGATTGTGTCATCTTGTCGTCTCCTACTCCAGATCGTGTTGGCCGCTCCAGATTCGGGGCCATATGATTGATGATCACAAGATTATACTCGAACAAGTCTTTGGCCTTTCATTCGATAGCAAAGTGGAGGATTCAATATTCAAACAAGTCTCCGCTATTCGAAATCGTTCGTTTTCCTCCTTTTTTCTCACACTCAATGTGTTCCCCCAATCTTCTAGCCGCACATATGTTCAAGATTCCAAACATCGTGAACCCTCAGTTATATGATTTTATTACTTTGTTATGATTTTATTTTAAGGATTGGCCTATATTCATCTGTTATTCATTTGATTGGTTTCACGTAGCTTGGCGTTGGAACTTTCTTGCTTGGCTTAGTTGCTGCAAAAGTGGAAGCCAATATGACTCTTACAGATGACTCGAATAGATTAGAGGTGTTGCTTATTATTTTAATCTTCTTTTAAAGTCTATCAATAATACTTGAGCATCATAATAAAATGACTTTTAGATTTGCATTTTGAGATCTTGGTTATCATTCCTTGCATAGTTTCGATTTACAGTGAAGTACTTTAAATGCTCCTTTTTCAGTATACTTTCGTTTCAATTGGAGTCAGACATAAAAATTGATGATGTCAAATTTGCATTTCATTTTTTTTTTCAATTTCAATCAACTAAAAGAGCTGTCTTGGGTTCAGTTTATTAATGACTCTCTAAGTTCTTGCTAAGTATCTGGGCTAAAACATTGTAGCCAATTGATAGTAACAGGGGTTTTAAACTATTCTCTTCTGAAAATGTGAATTTATTTGATGGGCTGACTTGGCCTCTACAAACAGCATGAAAGAAAGCATATTACATGATAAAAAACATAGTTTTTACCCACTTTGTTTGACTATTATCTACTGTGGCTAGAAGTTTCTATATCTGTGCGCTGACTGTTAATTGTATTGGAGCTGCATGTACTTGACAACATATGATTATAAGATGTAGAGTATGTATTGAAATCTGCTATAAGAGGTTTTACACTAAATCCTTGAGCAAAATTCTCTACAATATGAAACAAGCAAACAATGAGCAAGGCAATTCATTTTCAAACTTGTAATACTCAGAGTTTGAAGCTCATATTTGATACCCTTCTTCAAAACTAGAAAACAAAATAATGCAAAGTACCACCTTCTTTTAGTAGATAGATAGGTTAAGTTGGGGATCATTAAAATTATGCTTGAAAGATTAGAGAGGTAAACGAGCGGTCCACCTAGTAAACATTGCATAGCAATCCATAGGTTTGTACTCCGGTGCTGTATGACCTGCTTCTTGCACAAGTTATTTGAACTTTCAGATATATCAATAATTATTAATGATGTTTAATTAGGAACAAATAAAATAAATTTGAGATTGGTTCTTATAAGCATTGCCTTCACTATCGCGTATGCTAAGCTATAATTATTGTTATGTGTATGCTCCACTATGTCTACAGAACATGCCAACAAATATATTGATAATGAATTTCATCTGCACATCTTTTATATATTAATAACTATTATTTGTTTAAAAATCTGTTCCTAAAATAGAGAGGGTGTAATTAAGTTGAAGTAACATACCCTCCAACTTGTCCTTGGACATGCTAAGCTCAAGGCTTTGATGATGTAAGAGTTCATTTGGTTGCTAAGAGATCGAGTAAATGTCAGTAAATTGCCTATAGGATAATGTGCATTGTGTTACTAACTCTCAGGATGAAGCTTGCTGACGATAATGACTTGGATGAACATGGTGTTACTCCCAATGGAATTGAGAGAAATACTAAGCTCAAGGCTCTTCATGGTCTTCCAAATCAACCCAAAAGAATGCTTAGTAACTTTTGGCCCACCAATAGAGGCACTAATGAAAAGAATTGAGTGAGTTTTCTTAGTTTTCCTGGTACCCATATACGCTTATTTTTCTTCTTTCTCTCTTCTGCAAAATGCATTTTAACTTTCCTAGGAGAATCAGGGAATCCAAATATGCATTGTTGATGTAATCTATTATAATAAGAAATGAGATTTTCTCATCATGAGAGGAAATCTCTTTGGCAAATCACATATTTGAAAAAGCTGTTACGAATCTTCAGCCAAGTTAGTGACGGCTCATGGGGCCAATGTTGCTGTGTTTTGTCTTCATATCTGCAGCACATGTCTCTGTTCATTTGTGTTAGAGCTTCTTATGTTGGGTTCTGATTTTGTTGACAAATATATTCTTAGCCTCAATATTTAACATGTCCGGCATAATGCAATGCTGTTGAGCTTTTAATTAAGTAATTGCTTAAAGGATTGACTTGAGTTGATATTATATATTTGGGATGGTTTATATTATAAGATATATTAAAAATTACATAATTATAAAAAAATAGGGGCATTTTTTTTGGATTGAAGGTTATTTGATTTATTTTCAAATCACCTCCAATCTAAAAAAATGCCCCTATTTTTTTTAAATGTCAAAAATAGCCATCTCCAAATCCGTCTCTAATATTAATTTTATAATTTTTTTAAATTTAGAGACTGAATTTGAGACATATTTATTTAGAGACAAAAATCTAACCATCTCTAATTCCCTCTCTATATTTCTTCAAAATTTCATAATTTTATTTTTAGTAATTTAGAAAAAAAATTAGAGATTTTTGAAATAAATAGAGATGGAATTATTTTTATTTCTCAACGTGTCTCTAATTCAAAGTAGGGAAAAATTTAGAGGTGAAGTCATATTTTTAATTTTTAATTTTTTGGATAATCATCAATTGTTTTAATACATGTTTCAAATATTTAAAATACAAATTAATTTTAAAGATGTAGAAAAAATTTCATCATTGTTTAGGGAGCTTCTCATTCAATGCAAATGACAAAAATTAAATGCTTGTGTTCAAAAATATTTATCTTCACAATTTTTTGAGTGTTTGAAAATATTTTGCGCGTCATTTAAATCTTTCCCTTCTTCTTTTTCTCTTTTTCTAAGTTTAATCATTTTCATTTTATAAATTTCTGTTTAGTATTTATTAATTTACTTTATAACGATAATTGATTGAATGTTTATCTCTTTTGTATTATTCATATTTTACTTTAGTACTTTTTTAATTTTTAATAAATTTTTACCAAATTACAAAACTGTCTTGAAAGAAGTCACTAACAATATTTTATAATAACACATTAAAATGAAAAAAAATCTAAGTTCCAAAACATTTATGAAATTGAATATCAAGAAGAGTTAATAAAAATACATTTGAAATAACTATAAATAATATTTATATGACTAGAATTAATTATTTTAATGCAAAATATCATTTTTATGCTAGTTATATGTATGTGTGAGTGAATAATGTTCATTTTCAGCGTAGAAAGCAGAAAAGGAAAAAAAAATTGAAGTATATAAGAAAATATTTTATTTTATTAATATATAATATACTCCCTCCGTTAAAAAATGTAACGCATTTTTAATTGAATTTCATCCTCCAAAAAAGTAGTTACTTACTTTCTAGCTAACTCTATCTTTTCATATTTATTCTTATTATATATCTTACAATAAATATAAAGTCTTATCAATAGGGGCACTTTTGAGAAGAAAGCAATGATTACATCTTGAAAGATTAAAAATGTCTTACATTTTTGAACATTCAACTTTTTAAAAAATGCCTTATATTTTTAAACAGAGGGAGTAACTTAAAATTATATAAATAAAATAATATTTAATTTATGATAAATAGAATTATGTACTAATACTCACACACACAACATATTTCTAAGATTTTAAATTTTAAATTTGTTCCATACTAAATAAACTTGATAAAATAATTTTGTTTAAAAAATTTTTAAATACAAAAATTCATATAAATATATTTAAATTAAACATTTAATTTAAATATTTTGTATTTTAAAAGTTATTAGTATTTATTAAAAATAAAAAATTGTACAAAATGACAATTAACAAAATTTGTACAGTCATAATTATTTTTTATTAAAATAATTTTAAAAAATAATTAAAAACTATAGATTAAATTTATTTGTAAAAAAATAATGGGAAACATTTAACTATTGTGGGAGAACATAAAATTTTAACTATTTATTTATTAATTTTTGAGAATTATATCGAGAAGATAAAAGTAAAAAGATATTTAATATAAACAAAAATAATACATATTTTTAAATAAATTATATAATTAATTATTTTCATTTAAAAAATAATATTTTTATATTATAAACTTGTTTTATTTTAAGTTCATTTTCCTAAAAAATAATATTTTATTAAAAATGTAATATAAATAGTCATATGAATAATTTTATTATATTAATAAGTGAAAACAAATATATGTATATCTTTTTAATAATATAATATTTTATATATGCGTATGTATTTAAGTAACATATACTTAATTTCACACATAATAACTATAAGTATATTTCAGTTCAACTGGCAAAGAAGGAGGATTTAAAGCTTAGAAGGTGGGAGGTTAAGAGATCAAATCTTGACTTTGACATATTTTGTGACAAATATGTGATGTGGCAAGTGGTGGCGACTGATGTGGGATGAGGTGGCAACATGTTGCGTGACGTGGTATTGGTTGACTCACACATGGACAGGTGAGTTGGCACGTGCAGATGCATAAGTGGTTAGCGAGGTGTCAAGTGATGTGACACTGAGAGACCTAAGAAATTTAGTTTTCATTTTTTTAGAGAAGGTTTTAGAGATTATTTTATTCTATCTCTATTATGGTATATAATTTTTAGAGCATTTTATAGCAACAGATTTTTCATGAAAACTAGAGACGGTATTTTTTATCTAGGGATAAAATAAATCCATTTCTAATTAGTGATGGCTTAAAAAATCTGTCTTTAATTATTTAGTGATGCCTCTTTTTGAGACACTATTATATTCATCTCTAAATCTATCTTTACTTGTTTAGAGACAGATTTATCACTAGTTAGAGATAGATTATTGTGTGTCTCTAAACAAAATTTTTTGTAGTGTAAGCCAACTTATTATCTGTCAGATCTTTAGGTCTTGTGTTTGAATTCTAGTGGCTTAAAAGAGGAGTTTTACTTTTGTTTCTACCTCATGAACTTATAATTATGCCTTCCACCCTAATTGGATTTTTTACTTTCTTCTTTGGTCTTCTTCGATCTATTGAACTCTCTAGAGATAGAGTGAAGCTTTGAATCGAGAACCCTCTGTTATGTTTGTCTTCTCTTTCCTTTTTCGTTCCCAATTGGCCACCACTTGGCATAGGAGTTGAGTTGCTGAGAGTTCGCCATCACAAGGAGTTTGGTTAAGGTACGGTCCACCCTCCTTCTTATTTCTACTTCATTATTGGTTCCTCCTCTTCATCTTCTCTTCAATTTCTAAATAGCATAAGCTTCTCCCTTCTTCGTTGGCATTGTTCAGGTGGTGGTATGTTCTTTCCTCTTCCCTGCTCACAACACTGTTTTGGTTTGGGGGAGCTTCAAAATTTTCCTCTTACTTCATCATGATTGGTTTGAGGTGAGGATTCAAAATTCTTTTCTGTTTATGGCATTCCTATGTGTCTAATTATGTGGCTCTATTATTGTTCTTGGGATGCTGTTACATTGGGAGTGAGGGGATGGAATTTCTCTCATTATGTTGTTGGGTGTTTTAAGAGAGTAAAGGAATTTAGAAATCTTAATCTACTAATGGAATTGATGAAGATGTGTTTTGCTTGAATGATCATGTATCTACGATGTTGTTAATTTCACGAGAATTGTGATCAGGCTTAGGCATTGCCTAATGGTGAATTCAAACTATATATGTATTATGAAAGAATTTATTCAAGAAGCTATTGGAAACTTATTTGAATTCTAGATTCTCAAGAGTTATATGGTTAATAATTTATAAGTTATAGTAATGTGTTAGGTGTTTGGCAAAAGGCTTAAGAGCAGATTGCATTTTAATTGAGTAATTAGTTATGATTATATAAGAAAACCTTTAGAAAGGGTGTTTGATAAATTTTTGAAAAAGGGGGATTTTGGATTTAAAGTGGCAAAATATATATAATAGGTATGTAATCATTGATTAAACAATCATGAAAAGCATGTGTTTTTTATAATGAAAGTTAAAATAAAACTTATGAGGGTTTTTGGGAGATATTTGAGTTGGTAATTCAAGGGCCAAATTGATATTTATATATTCATTATTCTTGGGATATCTTGGGATGTTTGATGTAATGTTGGGAAAGATAAAAGTAAAGGTTTTCTTTTCTTTGCTTTTTTTATTTCTCTAAGTTGTTTTGGATTAAATATAATAGGAAGAAAAAGATAAAGAAGTAATTAAAGATATTAAAGATTTGAGAAGGTTGGAAGATCGAATATACTTTAGTAGGGTATTTTATTAATTGGAATATTTTGTTTTAATTATCGTAATATTTAAATTATTATTATCTTTTTATTTAATTTTAAGATTTCAAGAATTTATCACATTTCATTCTAGGGTTAAGGTTGAGGCCCATAAATAGTGCCTTAGCTCATTTAATTTGTACGCACATTTGATTAAATAAGAATTATTATTTTCTTGCCTCTCTTTTAAGTTTTTCTCTTCTCTCTATTCTCTCTACCGATCCCTTTATCTCTTTTCTATATTCTCTTTCCCTTCTCTTCCCTCGTTTTGCATCAATTAGTATTAGAGCCTGGTTCCCACTCTGCTTCTATTACTAAACCCTTTTTTAGTATCAAGAATCATCATATGGAAAGGCTTTGGGAAATAAGTTTATAACTTAAGGCTTCTTAAGTTACTCGGTAAGGTTCTTCGATCTTAAAATCTAGGTCCATTGCTATTTGTCTCTTTTCCTTATTCCTTTTTCCTATTATTCTTGTTTGCCTTCACTTTCCTTCACTTTAAGCCATTATACCATATTTCTTTCTTTTTTGTATTATTTTGTTTTCCATATTTTGTTTCCTTCTTTTCTTCATTTAATTATTATTCTATTTTTCCTTTCCTTCATTCACTCATTCAATTTTTCCTTTAATTTAACTCTAAAAAAAATTCACTTATAAATAGTTTAGCTCTATACTTGGGTCAAAATATACTTTAAACTAGTTAAAGTTTCTATGAATTTCTTTGAGACCTAGTATAATATCTTGAAATTTTTAAGACTTAGGTTTAATAAAAAATAAAAATAAAATATACATAATTAAATTAAAATTAAGAATAATTTGATAAAGGTCTATAGTTTGAATTTTTTAAGCAAAAGTTTGATTTTATTTTATTTTTAACTATGGCAGAAATTACTAAAGTTCCCCAGGCTTTTGTGTTATAATAGAAAGATTTGGGCCCTTTCTTATAATTTTTCACAATTTATTAGTACAATTTTTTTTTTAAATGAGAAGCACGTAGAGGCGAGAAACAAAGAAAATAAGATACGAACAAAGAGCAGGAGAGAGAGAGAGAGGAAATGAGGAGAAGAGAGGAGGAAGAGAGGGAGTTAGAGCTTGGATTTGAGAGGCTTTGTAGCCGTTGCGAGCTCTGTTATGTGATAGATAAACTACTTACTTCAATCCTCTCCTTTTACTCTTGATTTTTTTGAGTTTTTAGAAAGGTAAATTTTAAATTTTGATCCCAAAGGCTTTATTCTTGTAAGTTTTAGTTTTCTTGGATCCTAAAGAGGTTGTTTTAAGTTTCTATATGGTGCTTTCATGTTTTGAGTGGGCAATTGGATGAAAAAAAGAGTTTTTAGGGCAAAAATTGAACCTTGAGGGATTGAGTTTTGCTCTTTAATAGTTTAAGCATATTGATTTAGATATAATTGTGCTATTTGAATCTAATGAGATTTAAGTTAATCTTTCTTTTTTATTATGAGGGTTAATTGTAAAGTTGGTAATGCTAAGTGAAGGCTTTTAGTTGATTTAAAATTGTATGGGTTGGAAATTGGCCTAATAATGGCTAATATATGATTTTGGTGGTTAAGTGGTATTATGAGAATGGTTGGTTTAATATTTGGACAATTGGGATGAATTATAGCTCATTGACTCAAGTTGTGTGATATGGATTATAGTCTTCTTTTATGATATTTGCCATGATAAGTGATGTGGATCACTTATATATTGAAAGGAATTGTCAGCAGAATTTAATTGAAGGACAAGGAATAAGCCAAGTCATATTTTTGATATAAAGGGAAACCCTTTTGTAGGTAACAGGGGAATTTATATGTTTTATTGTTTTGTTTTAGTTATTTTTGAATAAATATTACTAGCTATCATGCATTACATGTTTTGAGTAATTAAATGCAATTAATTGTGTTTTATAAGGACTTATGGGGTGCTACTTGGATAATAGTGTATATATGTTTTCTATTTGTTTAACAATAATGTTTTTATAGAAACGAGGTTGTCTGCGTGTATTGCAATTATAGAGAATGAAAGTTGGGTTAATGAATTGCTTAAGACATGATCTCGGTGGGAGTTCACCATTAGGGAGGTGTGGACTTGTGATATTCTATGGCACACTACCAGTACTCAGTGTTGCCTTTTGTATTGTGGGCTCAATGCATTAAAGTGGTTAGTGGATTAAGTGTTCGACATCTCTCAATAGGGGAGGAAATCTGACATATGAAGTGTAAGGTTGAGTGTCTAGGCTAAGGCAGTCTTCACATGGAGAGTAAGTTGGGCTGGCTCTAGGAGGGAAATAGCTTCGACTATTCAGGATTCATGTCAAAAGAGCATAAGTAGCTTGGTAGATTTGATCATGCCTTAGATTATGTTTTGTGCCTTTGGGGGTACAAGTGGGTATAAGGTTTACCCACAAGCTAAAGAGTGTTAGGGGGCATTTTGTCGGTTAAGAAAGGTCATACTGGCCTATGTTATGCATTCATGCATTTTAAATGACTAAATTATATGTTATGTTTAATCTATTATTTATTTATTCAACTATGGCTTATTTTGTAATGATAAATGTGGATTTCTCTGTCACTGAGACTGTGGTTGTCTCACCCCTTTCTTTTTAATATTTTCAGGTTCAAGCGAAGGATCCAATAGTGGACGAGAAAAAGAGCAGAGCTAGAGATTATTTGTGGATTGTAAAGAACTGCAACGCCTTTCTTTTAAGCAAGTACATTGTAATATATTTAGGTTAGGATGTCAGTAGGATGTGATTATATATATATATATATATATGCGTATGAATATGTGTGGATTGTATGCCTATGTATGGATTTTTGTATGCTTATAGACTTGTGATTAGGAAACTTGGTTATGATGTGTGGTTTTGATGGATTCATTTTGTAGACCAAGTTTTCACTACAAGCAAATGTTTATTTTGATATGTATATCAATATATGTGATTTTACAAGTAAATACGAAGTGGTTGCATTACGAATTGTGTGCTATAGGCAAACATACACCTTAGATAGAGAGTCAGTGCATAGGCACCACGAGGATTTTTGAGCTAAGTAAAAATATTTAACATGTATATTTATATGAGTATATGGTGTTTGGATTAGTTTTTTTGCCCCTCTTGTGTGATTTGTGAATTTAAAGTGATTAAGGTCCATTTTTAAAAATGATATTTGGGTGGTCAAATTTTGATATAAGGGGATTTTCTGTCATTTGAATGTTTTATTAGAGATTCTTAGTCCTATTTGATGTGTCCAAAGCGTTCTTACAAGTTTGTAGCCCTTGGGATGAGATTTGGATAATTTTGAAAATAGTTTTTACTAAAAAGTTGCACTTTTGCATCTGACTATTGGATTTTTCAAAAATTTGGATCACAAGTAAAATTTTTTATAATATTCGTGTGAACTTTGGAATCACCTCGATTAGATATCGGACGGAGAAACGGTGTACTCTGAAAGTTAGTCCGGAGGTATTGTTAACGGAGAAACGGTGTACTCTGAAAGTTAGTCCGGAGGTATTGTTATGACAACTATTCAATGTTGTCATGACAACAACAGTTATCGAAGTTGTGACATATATAAATTTCAATCCATTCGTTGGATCTTTCCAAAATTTGGTATACTAGTATTATTCTTTGAATGTGACGTGTGAGTCTTGGAATCGCTCCAATCGAAAGTCGGATGATGAAATGGTGCATTTTGAAAATTGGTCTGAAGGTGTTATCATGACAGCAAAAATGTTAAACTTATAATGTTATAATGTCTTCATATTTTAATCCGACTGTTGGATTTTTTTGAAATGTGAAACACTACTAGTACTCTTTAAAAGAGATGTATGGGATTTAAATTACTTTGATTGGAGGTTAGGTAATGAAATGGCACCTCCTAAAAATTTGCCCAGGAGGGCTATCATGACAGCAAAATTAATATTGTCATAACAGCAACTAATTGCCCCTATTTGCCTAATTTGTTTTTGTGTGCCATATAGTAATCCCTCAAACTTTTTAAGAGGTTTTAAAGCGTGTGCTTTGCTATTATGTAGATTATTTGATGATTTAAATATTTTGTTTCCTAAGTTAGTTTTATAATTAACTCTTTAACCACACTTAGTTTATTTGGTTGTGGTGTACTTTTGGTAACCCTTGAGGCAAGTGTCACATCTAGGCCCTCAGAATTCACTAAGAAGACTTCACTTAGGTTGTTACTTATTTAGCATGTTTGATTCATAAGGAAATTTTGTGTTCTTAGAGGGTTAGACTTGTTGAATAGGGTCTTCACCTTTTAGGTAAGAGCCATAACATCCTGAATTTTTAAAATTATGGAATGAATTAGCAATTTAATATGCAATTAGGGTTATGGATAGTGAAGTTTTGCATTAACTCTTTGGGGTGTTATATGAATAGATATGAGCGGGAGAGTGGAGTCTTGAAGCAAAGTGTGTGAGCACAGTAATGATTTCCCTCACTATGTCACGCGTCGCAACGAAGAATGGATGCGCCACGACGCATGGTGTAGAACTTTGATAAGTAACTTCATGGAATAGCTCGTGAAACAGAAGGAGAAACAAAGTTAGACAGGTCAGACGTGGAGAAAGTGCCAACATCTTCTAGGGCAAGTGAAATTAGGAGCAAGAGTTGAAATATTTTGTAATATTCTCACTCTACTAAACATAATTAACCAATATAACACTTGGTAATTAGAGACTTAATTCAACAAGATGATTACCAAGGTTCAATTCAAAAGTAAGGGATCCTAAGTTTTCTAAATAAAAATGATTTTAAATCAATCAAAATCTGTCATATCAGAGTAAAAATAAGTTACGGAAGTATGAGATACCACAGAGGAGTGAAAGAAGTCGAAAACGGTTGAAAAACAAAACATGTGCTGTGAAACAGGGCAATGCACTATGGCTCGTGAACGCTGCGCCATGGCACATTGCTCTCTGTGCCACACACCGTGGCTCAGGCACCATGCACTGCGGTGTGTTGTACGAAATTTCAACTGATTCTGCTGTCATTTGACAGTAGAATCGGGGAACTTTTGACTCGCCCTGATTCTCTGTCCGACATCTGAATGATGTGATCTATGTGTCTATAGAAAGCTCTTTATATAAAATAGCTAATGGCATGGGTTTCCCTTCCAAAGAAAGTCACACAAGGAAGTTAGACACCTAAACACATTTCAACCACTTTTTACAACTTTCACACAAAATGGGTGTCCCAAACCCTCAACATGTGTCATAAGCCTTTCCTAACACTTGGACTATATACATAGGACTTAGAACTACCAATACAACATGTCACATACCTTGAAAACACAATAAAACAAAAATTCACTCCTCAATCCCATTTTACCAAAAACAAAGGGGGAGGTAAATTATCATTGCATTTCGCTCAAATCATTCAAAACATGTTCAAATCTTCATTTCTACACTTGCACTAGTATTTTGGCCCTATAAATATGTGTGTGTGTCAATCTCAACATACACAAATACTCAGGGCCCAAAATACAAATCAGACATTTGCAATAATAAAATAGTGTAAGTGTGATGACATGCAATCTAGAATTGGCAAACATATACTATTACACAAAATAAATTAAGCTAGAGGCATACAAAAAGGAATATGCTAATTCCTAGCCTCTTGAGTCTTCTCCCTCTCTACACCAGAGCTAGAGCTTGAAAAGTGTTAAATGAAAAGGGTGAGTCTAGCCACTCAGTAACCAAGATAAATCTTACCCTATGCAGTTATATATCAATCATAAGACAAGGACATGCATAAGAAACCAGGTAAGTAAAACATGCTCACACATATCACAACCTGTCACTTATCATTTAATAACTTCTTAACTCACATATACTAGATGCATTGTCACCATATTCTCAAATATGTGACCTTAAACTATTATTCACGCGACTTGCCACAACTTAACATCTGTGACACGTCATATATTTACTTAGGCAATGATCGACCAACCTTATATCATTTTTATTTTCTTAGACTGAAACCGTGGGCTATAACTTTGAATGGGGCTCCATCTATGTGATTAGACTACCCAAGCTCACTAATCGTGAGATGTGACCCGGCCAAAGATCACAGAACTTACTCTTAGACCACGGTTTCCCTCATTCTCGAATCCCTTGGGTGTCTCATATCCTAGGCTATTTTCCTCATTAAACCGGTGGAGATAGCTAGGTTCTAGTCTCTCGACAAACTATAGGACAGTCCCTCGACAAATTGTGGGACAAGGTTATACCCCCGTGCATCAGAGGACAGCCTAAATACCATATGGATTTTCTCTACTCCCAATCCCTAGGCGAACTCCCACCACTAATCATGCCATAATCAATACTCACTTATTTTAACATTTTCATTTTCTTACTTATCATCATAACAATCACGTTGGGCTCACGACCATGTGCTACCCAAGTGTGTATTATTATCATCTTCTCAACATTATTCTCAAAATTTACTTCTCATGAATACATAATTACTTCTACACAATATCACATTCATTTTCAAAAAGCATCAACATGTTCATAGTTCAAAAACCCTCTTGACTTCACATTTTGCATTTTCAAACCAAAAATAAAATTACACATATACAAATTTTCATAATCTCATTGAAACTAATATATGGTTTTACATTAAATCCCATGTATGTAACATTCACAATTCACATTTAACAATTAATTAACAATCAATTAACATATAACTACCCCAAAGTAGAGTTTCCTCGGTTACCTCAAACCTTTGAGAGGTCAAAGGTTTATCCCTCAATTTACTAGCATCCAAGCTTGAATTTCCAATCCAATAGGTGACCAAGAGCCAAAATTACAATCAACCAAGTTGAATTTCATCAACATTACTAACTCAAGTATTTAAACCCTCAATCTCCACTTCTAAATTGCCTTACATGAGTTGGAGCCTATCCATTAGGTTTAATAGTTACCTTTAATCCCTAATAACATTAATGAGCCATTAAATCCCCATTAATGGCATCACAATCTTCCAACCAACCATAATAAAGGATATTTTTGATATTAATGGTGTCCAACAACCCAAGACACCAAAACTCATTATACCTATTTTAGATACTCTAATCTACTCCTATTAACTCCATTTGAGTCAACAAATTTGGACCCATACCCCATATAGACCAAAATCACCATCCTCATCTAAACCCTAGCTTAAATCCTTGAGAAAATGGAAGAGGAAAGGGGAAAAGGGCTTAGAAATCCTACCTTAGATGATTTAGAGTTTCAAACCTTCTCAAATTCTCATCTAAGTTGTGCCTTAGTAGAGCATTTGCACGTCTCTCCGTTCTCTCTTTTCTCTTCTTTCTTTTTTTGTCTCATTTTCACAATTGATATCTACAGAAAATGACCATGCGCCATAGTGAACACACAATACGCCACGGCGCATGGCACAGAGAGGTCTTCCCTTGTTCAGAAGCATCTGTGCACCGTGGCAGATGATTTCGATGCCGCGGCGTGTGGCAGCACAACATCAACTCTTCCTTTTCTTCTCCTTTTGATGCTTGAGTGGCTCGCCTTGATACTTAACCCTCAACTAGGGCTGAAATACCATCAAATATGATTATTAGACCTCCCTGACCACACACCACCTTAACTTACTTAATTACCCTAATTGGGTTTAATTAATCAGGGGATTAAAAATTGGGATGTTATAGGAGCGATATTTTTGAACTGTTACTTATCGGGTAAGTCTCGTACTGCCTTAACCTCTGATTCTACCCTATTTTTTCTTAGTTTTAACTAGTGAGAAATTGAATTTAGAAGTTTTAAGGAGTTGATTTCTTACCTTATAGTAATAAAAAGGTTTTTTGAAATTGAACTAATACTTTGTGACTAGTTTTAGTTAGAATAATAAAGTTTTAAAGCTATAGGCATGATTTGTCCTAATCTAGTGAGAGAGTATGAGAAAAAGTTAATTGTGATGAAGTTAATGCAGGGTGTGAGTGAAAATTGGCTATAGCAATTGTGAATAAATATGGATTGTGGAAGTGATAGCAATTAGGTGCAAGATTATTGTAATTGGCACTTTTTGTCAATAGAGTTATTAACTCTGGGTGCCTAAATTGTGTAGATTCTAGTGTGTGATGTGTGAATTTCAAATAAGAGCTTGAATAGGATTGTTGGAACATGGGTAATCCTTTCTAGTAAACATAAGGGTTAAGGTAACCATATAGCTTATTATGTTTATTAACTATTATAACTATGTAGAAGTAATTGTATAACTATGGTTTAGTTGGTTTTTTTGCATGATTTGGTATTGAAGACAAGTTTAGCATGAAATGGGTTTATGAAAAGAAATTTTGAGGATTTCTAGCTTTAAATATATATATATATATATATATATGTATGTATGTATGTATGTATGTATGTTATGAGTAAAAGTATATGGTATGCAAATGTGAAAAAGTAGTAAATTATGGAAGACCATGATCATAGGGGGTGAGAGTTCACCTAAGATATGTAGGGATGTGTGTGTGTGGAGATGTGAGTGAAAAAATCAATATGGTTGGGCTAATACCATAGGATATGTGGTGCAGCATTATATGGGTTATTACCATGGGTAATTTGGTGCAGCATATTATAGAACTGTTACCATGGAACATTTGAGCAGTTTGGCAACTCCCTAGTACCCGTTAGGGTGTAGTAAAGAGTCATCGATGTCTCTATCATAATTGTGTGAAAAGGGAAAGCCATAATCTATAGGGGGTTAGATTACCTTTAGCCGAGTGTTTCTACTACTAAATGTATGCTCGGATTAATGAGTGATTGATCCAGTAGAACCTATGGTTTCGTGTTAGGAAACATTGGAGGTTCGGTGGCTAGATAATCATGTTAGTGTATATTTATGTGAAAATATAATGAAAAAGATGAAATTCCTTTATACTTTGATATATACTTGATATTATCTTAGTTTTGTTACTTCCGCATAGTTATTTATGGTAATAGACGTTTAATGAACTATATTGGTTATTGAGATTTTTATCTCACCCATGGTTACTTATATTTTTCAAGTTCTGGTACTAGTAGTTCAAAGGGAAAAGACATTGGCTAAGTTAAGATCTCTCAGTAAAGCCTTTGTAAGAATTTGGTGCAATGAATTTATATGTTATTAGTTATGAATATGTATTGTAACATCCTGAATTTCTAATCCCGTATTAATGACTGTTTAAGAATGGATTAGTGATTTAATGTGGAATTAGGATTTCTAGGTAGTGAAGTGTTATATTGATTCATTAAGGTGTTATATAAACAGATACAAGTGGAAGAGTGGAATCCCAAATTAGACGTGTTAGCATAGTGAGGATTTCCGTCATTGTGCCACGCACCGCAGTTGGGGATAGATGCGCTGCGGTGTATGGTGCAGAATTTTGATTAATAAGATGTGTCCAACTTGGGAAAGAGAAGGGAGAACATGAGAGAAGAGATTAGATATGGAGAAATGCAAGGGATTTACTAGGGCAAGTAAAATTAGGAGCAAGGACGGTGTTTCTGACCTGTTACTTATTGGATAAGTCATGTACTGCCTTAACCTCTGATTCTACCCTATTTTCTCTTAGTTTTAACTAGTGAGAAATTGAATTTAAGAGTTTTAAGGAGTTGATTCCTTACCCTATAGTAATAAAAAGGTTCTTCGAAACTAAACTAGTGCTTTGTAATTGGTTGGAGTCGAAATAATAAAGCTTTGAAGCTATAGACAAGATTTGCCCTAATCTAGAGTGAGAGTAGTGAGAGAAAATTGCTAGAAAATGTTAAAGCTTGAAATGAGGGCTAATTAGTGGTAATATGTGTAATCGAGTGTGAAATATGGATTTGATAGTGATTGAGTGCTTAAGTGTGATGATTGGCACTTTTTGACAATAGAGAAATTGACTTTGGGTTGCCAATTTTGTATAGATTCTAGTGTGTGATGTACGAATTGTGAAAAAGAAGCTTGAATAGGGTTGTTGGAACATGGGTAAACCTTTCTATCAAACAAAAAGGTTGAGGTAACTATATAATTTATTATGCTTGTTAACTATTATAACTGTGTAGAAGTAAATATCAAATGAGAAATTGTGTTTATGAGTTTTGTGCGTGATTTGTTATTGAAAATGGTTTTAGAAATGAACATTGGTTAGTGGAATGATATTTGAAAGGTTATCAATTTCAAATGATATATATATATGTATATGTATATGTATATGTTATGATATTATATGTTGTGGAAATGTGAATTAATTAACGATAATTGTAAAAGAGCATGATCATAAGGGGTGGGAGTTCACTTAGGATAAGTAGGGATGTGTGTGTAGAGATATGTGAGTGAAAATCTATATGGTCGAGCTGACACCATGGGACATCCGGTGCAGCATTATATGGGCTATTACTATGGGTAATCCGGTACAGCATATTATGGGACTGTTACCATAGGACATCTGGGAAGTCTGGAAACTCTCTAGTGCTCGATAGGGTGCGGTTAGGAGTCAATGACGCCTCTAACACAAGTGTGTGAAGAGGGAAATCATAGTTCATAGGTGGGTTAGATTACCTTTGGCCGAGCATTTCTACCATCGAAACTGTGCTTGGGTTAGCAAGTGGTTGATCCAGGAGAGCCTGTGATTTCATGTCTGGGAGCATTAGAGGTTTGGAGGCTAGATGATCATGCTAGTACGTATTTATGTGAAATGACTTTAAAAAGATGATATTTCTTCATACTTTGATATTTATGTGATATTACTTTATTTTCATTACTTTAGCATGCTTATCTGTGGTAATAGCCATTAAATAAGCTATATTGGTTATTGAGATTTTTATCTCACCCATGGTTATTTACATTTTTAGGCCCTAATGCTAGAGGATCAAAGGGAAAGGATATATACTGATTTGGCATCTCTCGCCTAAATCTTTGTAAGAATTGGTGTAATGAATTTGTTACTAGTAGTTGTAAACATGTATAAGTTGCCTTAGGATTTGAGCATGTGCTATGGATAGGCTAGTGGAAGAATGTGTATGTGTAGTTGTAAACATTATGGTATTTGATGATTTTGATCTTCTTAGCCCTTGTATATATGTGAATGAGAAAAAGATTGGATAGGCTAGTGGAAGAATGTGTTTGTGTGTGAATATGTGATATGTGAAGTGGATGGATAGTAATTTGGCCATGTATGAGATTATACAAATGAAAATGATATTTTGGCCTAAAAGGTATAATGGGCAGTTTATAGGCCAAATATATGTATGTGTGATATATTATGCATGTTGTGGTCTATCAGGTGTGCATTGTCCATTTAGACATGGTCAAGGCTCAAAAAGTGGCTAATGACATTTGGTTTCGAATTGAGACTCTTCAGTGGCAAGATTTTGGCAAAAAATGGTCAAAATACACTTGGGTGTCCTATTTTTGATAGAGATATCGGATTGAGTTGAAACTAATGTTATTAGTTAGATTTTGAAACAAGCTTTGTGTGGGCACTTGAACCATCTCAATTAGACATCGTATGTGAAAATGGCACGCATCTGAATTTTGTATCAGTAACTGCCATTTGATAGCAAATTCAGGTATGTGAGCTACAATGCATGTACTCGCATGCTACGGTGCACAACACAGAGCGAGTAACTGTGGCCTCTGTGCCACATGCCACGACGCTTGTGGCACAAGCTGTGACTCACGGTGCCAGATTTCACTTAATTTTGCTGAGATACACATGTTTTCTTGATCTTTAATGCACCAAGTCTAAATGCTTCCGCTGTGTATGTATTTGTGTATAGGTTTTGTGTTATAGGTTTTCTAACTCGAATGATTTATAAAATAATTTGAAATATTTTCTTGGGATCCCAAGGCTTTTAATGTTTTCAAAGTAAATGATTTTGACTTGACTAGTAAGATTATAGTAGAGCGCATGGTAATGTCAGCGAGGGCATTGCATGTATAAGTTGTTTTAGGATACAAAACATGTGCATCATATGGTGAATATTGTGTTTTGGTGATTTTATGTTCCCTAGCCCCTCTGTATATGTGTGAATGATGAAATGACTGAGTGGGCTAGTGGATGAATGTGAATTTGTGTTGATAAGAGGTGTACTTGAAGTATATGTTAAAGTTAGCCTTGTATGAGATTAAGAATGAAAGATGTAATTTGGCCCAAATTAGGTGTTATTGGTAGTTTACGGGCCAATTGTGTGTATATGTGTTGTATGGTGTATGTGATTAGTTAATCATGTGCATATTGTCTATTTGGATGTGGTCAAGGTACTAAAAGCGGATGATGACATATAGTTTCAATTGGTGATGCTTAAGTGATGAACTTTGACTTAAAATGGTCAAAATGTACTTAGGTTTCCAACTTTTAAGCAAGATATCAAATTGAAGTGAAACTAGTATCATTAGTTAGATTATGAGAGAAGCTTTGTGTGGGCACTTAAACCACCCCAATCGAACATAGGATGCAGAAATGGCGAACATTCAAAGTTCGCACTAGAAAACTGCAATAGACAGTAGATTCAGGTGTATGCACCACGGCGTATGTATCCACATGCCACAGCGCATGGCACATAGAGTCACATTGTGGTCTCTGTGCTGCATGCTACAACACTGTGGCACGAGTCGCAGCGCACTGTTCTAGTATTAACTTAATTTGGTTTAATTGCACATGTTTCCTTGTTAACCTTAAAGTTCTATTGCACAATGCTTCTACTGTGTATTATTTTATTATCCAGATATATTACTATATGATTTTTGAAAATATTTTCTTGGGATGCCAAATTTTTCAAATTAAATGATTTTGGATTGATTAGTGATATAAGTGGAGGGTTGTATGGTAATATAAGTGAGGACATTACAAGGGCAACTTAGGAACCTTTCTCAAATAGGATAGGATATTAGAGTCTCCTAGTAAAAATAAAAAAAAGATCTCACCTTCCATTGACTACAATCACAAAAAAAAAAATCACATTTAATCGTGATGTTATGGCCTCATTTAATTGTTGATATGATTATATTAACCATCATTAATATGCTTATATTGATTGTCATCGATATAATTATCATTGTCAATATGATTATGCTGATCATCACTGTTATGATTATGTCAATCATCATCAATGGCACTATCAGTATGATTTGATTGATCAATTAGACTTAGATTTCATATGTTCACGCCTTGAACTTGTGAGAGATAAAATTGATGAACTCCAAAGCTCCATTTGATCCACATTAAAAGAAGGGCATTGTTATCAAGTTGAGAAAGAAAAGTTATATCAAAAGGAAATAACTACTAATCCTCTTGATAGTATCTTAAAAAATTATAAAGACCTTAATATTTTGACTTCTGAAGGAGATAATAAGCCAAACCAAGACCATATGCCTATATCACTGGTGCTAGAGAGTAATATCACTATTAACTTTGAGATTGAGGCATGTGACGACATAGAAATTAAAGAAGTCTAGTCGAATCATATTGAAGCTTTTGCTCCTACCTTAGATATAAGCATTATTGAGACTCAAGAGGCAACTCTTAATCAATAAGAAGAGAAATTATGCAAGCAAATTCTACACATGGTGGCTGAGAATTTTGAGACAATTAATGATGTATCCAATTTCAATCAGCTCTTGCTTTGCTTAATTTGTCTATTATGCCCTCTAGTGCTGATGTTATTGTGAATATGGAAGCACATACTGTTCTGAACTATATGGTCTCCTCCAATATTATCTTATTTGTTGGAAAGGATTTCCAAATTTGTATGTTGTGCTTTTACATACTTAGATTGTTTGTTATTCACTTGATGCCATTTATTGGTATCTAATTTGCTGGAAAGTGTTTCCAAATAGAGACACAACTTGGAATTTCTCGATCCCATTGTAGTTGTAGAGCATATCCATAATTTTACTCTCCAGAGGAGAGTTCTTCAAGCAGGGGAGAAATGATGGGAAGAAAAAAGAAAAAATAAGTAATTAAAGACATTAAAGATTTGAGAAGATTGGAAGATTGAATATATTTTATTAGGATATTTTATTAATTAGGAATATTTTGTTTTAATTGTTGTAATATTTGAATTATTATTATCTGTTTATTTAATTTTAGGATTTCAAGAATTTATCGCATTTAATTTAGGTTTAAGGTTGAGGCCTATAAATAACGCCTTTGCTCCTTTGATTTGGACACATATTTGATTGAATAAGAATTATTCTTATCTTGCCTCTCCTTTGAATTTTCTCCTCTCTCTATTCTCTCCACTGATTCCTTTATCTCTTTTCTATATTCTCTTTCCCTTCTCCTTTCCCTGTTCTGCATCACATTGTCACTAGAAGACTAGTTTGGAAGTAAGTTATACACTTAAAAATTCTATAAGTAAGTGGATAGTGAAATTATTTTGTTAAAATGATATTTTATATTTTTTTTATTTAATCATCTTTATTAATGAATATTCCTATTATTGATATTTTTGTAAGATGGAATTCTAGCTTTTGAAACAAATTATGTCAGATTAAAAAAATTATTTATATAGATTTAATTTATTGTTATTTGATAAAGTCATGCATGGAAATTGCTAAAGAAAGTGTGAAATGTTAGTTATGAATTATCTATGCATGTTTAAATATATTTTTTAAAAAAAAGACAACTATAAGTAGAACACTAGTTGCTAATGACAATTTAGTTACAGTGCCCTATGGTTTATGACTAGCTAGTTTGATTTTTATAGGCTTTGATCTCACTTTTATTATTTATGGGTCTTGTACCTACATTTGCTTCGTTTTCAGCCACATTTGGTTAGCTATCCTCGTGGATTATGTATCCACATCTATTTTGTGGTTTTAGCCACATCTAGTTAGGTACTCTTATGGATTGTTTGCCCATATCTGTTTCATGGTTTCGGCCGTGTTTGGCTAGTTACCCTCATAGATTGTGTGTCAATGTATTGTTATTTGTTTTGTAAAGTCTTCATAATATTAACTTTTAATGGATTTGTAAAATATAAACTTCATTGATTTTAATTAGTAAATGTTTTTATTTTTATTCAATTATTTAATCTATTTGATTTCTTCAGATGAAGTGATAAGGTGGCATTGTTATTGTGAATTTCATGGTTCAATATTTGTGAAGCTTTATAGAATCTTTGAATTCTTGAATTTGGTGGTTATATTATATTGCATGGTTCTCTTTAACTTGTTCATAATTATATGAATATATTCATTCATATTCTCTCAAAATTTATTTTTGAAATGTTGCTCATTTGAAATATTTTTGGTCTTAGATAGTGTAGTTGACGATATATCTCCCACTAACCATTGAGGGCTTATTACAAATTTGATTAGGAGACTTGTTTTGAGCCGATCCTCTTTTGCTGTAATTATGTAGTTATTATGTCATATTTTGAGAAAATGTGTAAGTGCTTCTTGTTGACTATAGTTAGGGTCATGATTTTCTTTTATTATATTGTTTGTTTGTCTACTGAGGAGAGGAGCTTTGTACTGCTAATTTAATATTGTAAAATTTTCTATTATAAAAAACTTTGGGAGGTCCTATTTATAGGGAAGGTGCTACTGAAATTTCTATAAAAATAATTTCATATTTTGATTTATTTAATAGTAATATAGGTATATATTATTATGCTAATAGTATGTCTAATGTATTAATTTGGAATTTTCCATAATTAAAGCGTTAGGGATGTGTGTGTTTGTGCATGTATCCTATGCCCCTCGCACCTAATTTTTGGAGTGTGACAATCTCGTTACTCAAAGGTTCGATAAAGACTGTTGTTGTTCTAGATCTATTGTTTGAAGTTTTAGATTCATGGATGCTTCACACTGTAACATCCTGAATTTCTTAATCTTGCGATTAGCTATTAATCAAGAGTAAAGTGGTAATTAGTGTGGGATTAGAGATTTGAATGATTACTCGATAGTTTGACTTATTAGGGTGTTATGAACAGGCACAGGTGGAAAGATTGCATTTTAAGTTGAGGTATGGGCACATAGTGAGAATTCTTCTCACTGTGCCACATGCCGCAACTAGTGCTGCATGCACCGCGGTGCATGGACTAGAAAATGACCCCATAAGTTATGAAATTTGGGTGAATTTCAAAGAGAGAAATCAGAAAACACATGAAAGGAGAAGAGGAGAAGGGCTGATGTGTTAGGGCAAGCTATTTTAGATCATTGGAATGTGCTTTTGATTAGTAACTTAACGAGTAAGCTATGTATAATCCTTACCTTCTATTCTACCCAAATTTTTCTAAATATGAAGTATAGAGAAATTGAATCGGTGAAATTTTAGAGGTTTGATTCTTACCCAATAGTAATAAAAAGATTCTCAAGAGTTAAATTAGAGCTTTACAACTGGTTTAGAGCTCAACAATGGAGCTTTAAACTCATAGGCTCAATTTGGCCCTAATTCATTGAGATTTTAGGGTAAAAATCATGTTTGAGTAAAATGAGACTAGTTGAGGTGATGTAAAGTAATAATCAAGTAGTAATGCACCTAGAATAGATAAATGGAAAAGAATAGACAGCTAAATATAACCATAAATAGTAATTATGTACTTTTGGTCAAATTGGACTAATTGACTAAATTGTGCCAATTGTGTTTAGATCGGCATATCATGTGTGTGAGTTGAGAAAGGAAGCTTGTGATGAGCAATAGTAGTAGTTGAAATCCATGGGTAACCTTTCTAGTGATAGAAGGGTTGAGGTAATCAAATAACTTCCTCTGTTTAACTATTTGTGGTAACTGTGTGTAAGTATGCTATGTAGTGTATGAAATTATTTTGAACTGAGCATGTTTTGTAGTATTGAGTGTTTATTGCATAAAAAGAGATTTTGGTTAAACAAGTAATGAAATTGTGTAATTTGATGTGGAAATGTGTACATGTACGTATATGAGTAAAATGGTGATTGAAAACCTATGATTAGTTCGGAAAGCATGGTCATAGGGGTAGGAGTTCACTCGTGTGGAGTGTGGTGATAAGATCATATGACATATTCTCCTTAGTGCCTGATGGGGTGCGATGTTGGAGAATTATACCTTCTTAGTGCCTTTTTAGGTACTATGTTGGAGAAGATCTCTTTGGTGCTTATTGAGGTGCAGTGTTAGAGATTTGGACTCCTTAGTGTTTGTGTGATATGGTGTTAAAGTCAATAACACCCCATTGTGTGTATTGGGGGAAACTATAGTCCGGAAGTGTTATAATTTGAATTTTACATATGGTTTAACCTTCTCGTTAAAGCTTCTTGAAAGATTTAGTTCAGTTGAAAAAAAAACTATCATTCATTAAGTTAGGATTAATAGATGGCCAAAACAAAAGTTAGGCTTAATATATTGTTCTAGAGAGTATTTAGATTTTAGATATTAAATGAAGAAGAAAATTAGGGTGAAGATAAGATTTGAGAGCCAAATTATGAGAATTTTGCTAATTTATTTCCTTTTGGGGTTCACAAGGAGTTTCTATATGCCCTATCTATACATTCCCAAAGCTATACTTTGTTTTTTTTGGTAATAATTCCTAAAGCTATCTTTAATAGAAGATTTTATGTACAACAAAATGCAAATCACTACTACAAAAATTTGAATATAAGATGCCACAAAAAATGATGGTTGAAATAAAATACATCATATATGAGAGAGGCGGGTGATGGTCAAGAAATAAATGATGGGTTTTTAAAATACTATCATTTTATTATTTTCAAATAAATGATAGGTATTTTAAAAAGCCATCATATAAAGTTTAAAATTTATATTATGAAATTATTAAAAAAATTTAAACAATAAATGATAGGTGTTTCAATGACGGGTGTTTAAAAGACCCGCCATTTAAAGATTCATAGCATTTCAGATTTTTAGAAATAAAAAAATAAAAAAAATTTAAACTTTAAATGATGGTGTTTTAAACACCCATCATTTAAAGCTCCCACAAGATACGATGGATGTTTGAAACACCCGTCATATATTATGGAATAAATGATAGGCATTCAAATACCTGTCATTTATTCCCTCTTAATAACCCGTTTTTGTTTATTTTTTCCCGTTTGTCTGTCTTCCTCGTCTCCTTTCTTCTCCACTTGCACACGAAATTGATAAAACTCCCACAATCTTCCACCATTGCTATTGTTGACCACCAATGACTGCTCTGACGTGAAGCCACTGCCTCTTTGGGTTTCAATCTTCTTTGCTCTAAGGTGTGATTTCTTTGTTTTTCCTTCATTTTCTTCCAATATCATTAGATTTCTAGGTTATGGAAATGATTTATTTAATGTTGTGGATTGCTTTATTAGTTGATTTTTCTTATCTAAGTTTCTGCTCATTTGTTGCTCATTTGGGTATTGTGGGTGTTGAAAATTGTTAATGTTTGATGTGTTATTGACTTGAAAATGCTAGTAGACGATACAGGTAGCCTTAGAATGATTGTTAGGATGAAAATGAGTAATCAAAATGGGATATTTATGATGATTGTATTTTTCTACGAATTTTGAATGATTTATTTAAATAATTTTAATTTAAATTATGTGCCTTGTTTGGTCAAAGTAGTTTTATGATTCAAAACTATATATTAAAATGTACTAGCGTGCCAAATTTCATTACAATTGGAGTTAATTTTGGTGATTGAAACTGATGCGTGGTTTCTTTAAAAATCATTGCTATTTTATTGAGATTTTGAGATTTGCTAAAGAATGATGTTTTCTTGGCTAGGGATTGCTAATGTAGGATATGTGTAACCTTAGAATGATTATGGAGATAAAAAACATTGATTGAAAATGATGTTTATGGCATTTTTTTTCCTATGATTTTTAAATGAATTTTATATATAATTTTATAATAATTAGAGTTGATTTGAAAATGTTATTTTGTGAGAATTTTATTGCTATTGGGATTGTATATGGTTAAAATTAGTTTATTGAGTGAGATGCCAGGTTTAAAAAGAGGATTTGAGCTTGGGAAATACTTTTTCTATGTCGTTATGCTGAATTTTTTTCGGCAGTTAAAGGAATATGTGAATGCTCATGCATTGTGACTCATATGATTCATTAATTACTCTATATTATATGTAGAGTAGTCAATTTCTTTTCTCATCTTTGTATCATTCCGTTCCTCTCCACATTCATGAGTCACTGATCTCATTTTCTTGAATGAAAATTTTTCTAGATTAAAGTTATAAATAAAGAAAGGATGTTTGCCAATCGATTGATAGAACACATTTGTTACCCACTTTTATTTATCAATTAGGACCCTTTTATTAATGATTTATCACCTTCAAGTGCACACATTGCATTAGATTTGGAATTTTGCTTAAGTTTCTAGGTTCAGTGCACTAGGGGCATTTTGGTCCAAAAAATAAACTTTTGAGAAAATGTACAAGAAAAATTTACAAATTTTATTTTATGTCCAGTTGATAGTGGTGAAATTATATTTTTAAAATTCATTTTAGTTTGGGAGTAATTAAATAAAAAAGTCAACACTTTCTTAAGTGTCTTAGTTTGACCTAGTTTTCGCTTTGCCTTTATGTAGAAATTTTTATATAATTTTGTGCAACCTGAAACTTGGTTAATTTAATAAATTCTCCCTTATAATTATGAATTTAATTTTGGGCATTAATTAGATTTTATTATATCACATGCCATTTAATGAATTATGTGATTTATGTGACATAGGTGGCATGTGAATTGTGCATCAATTGGGCAATTGAGGTCAACATTCCTTGAGGTCAATGGCTGATCATTTTCACATGAATTAGGCTTTATTTGGGGATTAAATCAGCTTGAAAATGTGGATGACACATGGAAAATTATACATACATTGGAATCATCTATCAACCAATAGGAGGTTGCCACCTTGCAAGTGTGACAAGGCTCCTATTTCCATTTTAATTTATTTTTATTTTTTTAATTAAGCTTCAGCTGATGGGAAACACTTAGGAGCATGTCCATACACCTCATTTTCGGATCCAACACTCATTTCATTCATCTTCCACATTTTCTCCCTCTTATTCATAGTGTTCTTCATTTTCTCTCTTTTGTTCTTCATTTTCCAGCACCATAACCTCCATTTTCAGCCACCAAACCTCCACAAAACTCATACCATTCTTCTCCTCTCTTCATTTTCATTCCATCCCTTCCATTTTCACAAGGATTGAAGCTCATTTCCATCATTCAAGAGCTATAGAGTTTGGCCTTCACAAGCAATTACTAGGGTTCTTGAAGATGATGAAAATTGGCTAAGTTTCTTTATGGAATCCTAGAGAGATGAAGATGGAGGATGAGTCTTGAACTTCAAATTGGCTAAGTTCTTTTGTTTCCTATCCTCTTCTCTTTTTACTAGATGCTTAGATTCCTTAATCTAGGGTTTAATCATCTTAGCTTGTAAATTCTAATTTGAATTTGATGTTGATGTAAAGAGAGAGGATTGTTTTATCTAATTTCTTCCTTGGACAGTCATGACTGAATTTTGCCACTATTTGTTTGGCACATAATCTTGTGTCTTTCAATTAGTGAATTACTTGTGTTAATATTGCATAATCTTGTGGTGTTAATGCTTGTGTTGTTGAGTAGCTTGACATAATCTTGTGGTTACTCACATTATTGTTTTGACCATGGCTATTGAGAGGAGATTTTGAGTGAATCACTTAGCTAATTTCTTCACCAATTGGTTAATTGAAATAGGGACTTTAATCTAAGACCTAGGGAAGTTAGCTAATTAGGTTAATTGGCTTAGGATAATTTTCTTAAGTCATGACAGCTTTAGTCAAGAGGAAAGGAAAGCTAAACTTAGTCTAATCATGAGAAGATAATGAGTCCAAAATCAACTAATCTCTAGGGTTCCATTATTGTGAAAAGGGAAGTTCATTTCACTCACTTTCACTAGCATTTTAATTACTTGCACATTAGGTAATTAGTTTAGATAATTAGCTAGATAAATAGGTTAGCAATTAGTTAATCAACTTCAAACTTTAAGTGATTTATTTCACTAGATAACTTTTAAATTAGACTTAAAATCATTCCTTGGGAGATGACCTAAGGTTGGCCCTATATTGCATTAGGGTTAGCGTTAGTTTAATTTTAAATGCAAATGACAATCCCTATCATCGATTAAGTAAAAAGTATTTGAATGGTGTGAAAGAGTTTATAAAGTTTTCTCTTAAGCATGTAAAAGACACTAGAAGAATAATGTGCCCTTGTGTAAGATGTGATCTTTTAAAGCAAATTAGTGCATTTGAGTTGGAAGACCATTTAGTGTGCTATGAAATTAATGAAAATTACAAGTGTTGGCATAAGTATGGAGAGACTAGAGATGATAAGTGTACTAGTAATTGGGAGTATAAAGGAAGCTTTAAATCAAATGACTATGTAGATACTTATGAGGGTGATCATCTTAAAGAGATGGCCAATGCAATTGAAAGGAAACTTAAGGATTGTTCTAAAATGTTAGAGATGTTGAAAAGTAATACAGAGAAGCCCTTGTATGTTGGTTGTACCAAATTCACGAAGTTGTCAGTAGTGTTGAAATTGTACAACTTGAAAGTGAGCAATAGATGGAGTGATAAGAGCTTTATAGAAAATCTAACACTTATAAAACAACTTCTACCTACGAACAACGAGCTTCCAAGGACTATGTATAAGGTAAAACAAATGTTATGTTCAATTGGCATGAGTTATGAGAAAATACAAGCTTATCATAATGTTGCATATTATTTAAAAATGAATATGCATTATTAACAAAGTGTCCAAAATGTAATGTGTCACACTACAAAGAGAACAGGAAGAGTCCAAAGAAGGCGTTATGGTACTTTTCCATTATACCTAGATTTAGACGTCTAGATAGTAGTGCAGAAGATGTAAAAAATTTGACATGGCATGCAGATGAATGTATCAAAGATGGGAAGCTTTAACATCCAGCTGACTCTGCTTAATGGAAAAAAATTGATCTCAATTACCCTGACTTTAGAGTAGAAGACAAAAACCTTCGCATTGTATTATGTACTGATGGAATGAATTCACATGGACTTCAAAGTCACACTCACAGTACATGGCTAGTTATTTTGGTAATTTACAACATGTCTCCATGGTTATGTATGAATCGAAAATATATGATATTATCCATTCTAATTTCAGGGCCAAAATAACTAGGGAATGACATAGACATATATTTGGCTCCTTTAATTGAGGATTTGAAATTGTTGTTGAAGAACAGTGTTGAGGTATATGATGGATATAGAGAGGCGATGGGTAATTTTGTTGGATGGCAAGCTAATTAAGGTAGAATAATGCCAAGTTAAAAAAAGTAGTAAAGATGCACAGTCCAAGAAAAAGATGATACCTCAATCTAAGCTCTCCTCAAAAAATGTAGTCTCCCATAAAGCTTTTCCTGAATAAGAGACTCAATTTCCAAGCCAACACCAAAATTTACTTCAGGCATATGCAACAATTCATAGGTCCAATCCTCCTGTCCTGCAAATCCTGTTTAAAGCTGGTATATATGGAAAAGACTGATATGATATGCTTTCGCTTGATATTATTGATGAAGTGCTTTAACATGATATGACCAGCCTCACTGTTTTTAGCTTTTACTTATGGTAATTTTTTTCCATATATGAATAGTTAGTATTTTAAATATAAACTAATCCGTTTGAAATATTTATGGTAGGGGCTTATATGAAAAATTTATTGTCCCTTTCGATCTACAGATAAAGTTTGTCTTTATTAGTTCTCATGAGATTGGTGCTCATGTCTTAATTAAAAATGACAAATTTTTAAAACAAGCAAAGGCATTAAGTAAAAATTTCAAAGCAAGGACTCAAAAGGGAACATTATTTATAATATTATACTATCAAGGGTAACGTATTTCTCGCTTATCTTATTAATTTTTTTATTTTTAATTTAATCAATTAATTATAATTTTGTAACACTTGTTAATACTATTAGGGACTATTAGATGTTGATCGCCACCAAACCATTTGGCAACATTTCAAAGATATATTATCTCAATTCTCTTAGAGGGAAACTAAGGAATTGACGTATTTTATTAGAGTTGATTAAAACGTAAGTGCATAAAGTATTTAACATATTTATTTGTTTATTTAAATTTCATATGGACGTGTTTTTATTGTTTTATTTAGGTGATTGTGTTATACCGCATAAAAACAAAACAATCAATTCCAAAGTCTTTTATAAATTTTGATGCGGCTTACACTTGGAATGTAATAAAGGTAATTAGAATCGTTTACTGAATTGAAATATAATGCATTAATACATATTCATCGGTCCTTCAATTTGTAGTGTCTAAGACAAATGAAAAATAGCTTGGATTATGGCTTCTGCATCATGAGGTTCATGAGCTCAAGGAATATAATTAAAAAAAAACACTCAACATTGAAATCTATTTTTGAAAAATAATATTTTAGTAAAAAGAAATTGTGGATTAGTTAATTTGGGATGTTATTCACTTACTTGACAAGTTACCAAATGTAAAACTTGCTCTTAATTGGCACTCTTGTATCATTGATTGGTCTCTAAGTTCCTAGTAACCAATTAATGTCATTGTCATTTCCTCTTATATGCTTTAGCATTTAATATCTTCAATATAAAATGATTTACAAAAAATAAAAGAGAGAAATTTTAACTTCAGCCTTTCTCAAACATGGCATCAAACACCCTGCAGTGTTCCAAAGATGAATGTATAAACAGCAATTTGGCTCTTGAATCACTAACCAAAAACATATTTTCCAAAATATCTAATTTCAACTCTAACTTTCATTGTAGAGAAAAGTGTCTTCCATAGTTTTTAATTAACAACAATATAATCATTATGTATATTTTTTCCACTATAAAATTAAAGTTACTCTAACAAACATTCTACCAAACATGGCATCGGTGTTTAATTATAATACAAATTCTTCTCTCTTCTAATAGCTTCTTCCAATTAACTTCTATTATTAATACTTTTATTTACAAAGCATATAAAGGCTCCAATTAAATTCACTCATTTAATAAATTCCTTCATATAGATAAATATGATTAATCACTCAATGTTTAATTGCGTTTAATATATGCTTTAGCCACTCACAAAACACTTCAAAACTTGATTACATCCATATCAAAATTATCATCTATCATCCATCTCAAACATTAACTAATTACTCTCACAAAGTTTCAATACACATCCCGCCAATAGACATATGATACTCTCATAGAAACATTCATTTGAGTAAAATGTTTTACTCAAATATTTTGACAAACACCCCGTGTGCAAAACAAAATAAGCTAACATAGTAAACTTCTTACTTTGTTAATACTTTGTTCAAGCCACATAAAAAAAACAACAAATTTCACAAGGTTTACTAATTCATAAATTTATTCTTCAAATTAAATCCTCTAAGTTATAGACATAATTTAGATTTGAAAGAGAAGGGCAAAAAATCAGATTTTATTGTTCAGCCTTTCATCAAGACACTACACATGTTAGAAGAATACTTAGTACAAGCTCTTTCCCCCCTCAACGATTCAGCTCATTTAAACTCTACTCCCTTGTTTTTATTTCATCTAATGTCCAGTCACACACGGATGCAATAAGTAGGAGAAGAGGCCATGAATTAAGGAAAGATGGAGGAGAAATTGAAAGAGGAAAACAAAAGCTCAAGCCTACGTAACCGTATATGTTGTACCATCATCATCATCCCTATACCAGTCAACCAACTTTAGTAAGGCTTCAATTCGAGAGGCCCACTTACAAATTTTATTAACTAAAACTTCAAGATTTAATTTTATCCTTATACTTTTTTAAGAGCACTAAGCACCCTATTCTCTTAAATGAAGAAATTTTACTCCTAAATTATTTTTTTCAGGGGCAAAAAATTCTTTTTATTTGTCAACCGTTAATTTTTTTTCATTTTCTGTTGATGTGGCATGTGTAAGACTTTGACCATGTCCTTTGATATTAATTTGTCTCCAAACTCTTTTTCTAAGAATGTTGATCATCCCAAAATCTTTTTTAGGAATGTTAGGTACTCTGAAGTCTTGTTAAAATAAAAATTAATAAATATTGTTAAAATATTAAGTATTTTAATATTTAATAATTTAAATATAACTATTTAAAACATTACACTATCCAATTTAATATTTTAATATTCGTGATATTTTGCAATTTTGTATTAAAAATAAAGGGAATGAATATCCAAATTAATGAAGAAATTTTTTCTTCTCATCTCTCAATTTTTCTCTTATTAAGAAACTTTTTCTATGGTACATTAATGGAATAAGCAATATCTTTCAAATAAAGATTTCTATTGGCACATTGTTGGTCTTGATTTGTCATGTTTTTTATTTTACTCCTAACATTGCAACATACAGAGGGTATTAAACTTAGGTAGTGCAATATTTTGGAGGAAGATGGTCAGTTGACTAAAGAAAGTTTACAAAAAATGACTTAAAAATTTAAGGAACTTAACCAATATTAAAAATATAGACGCATATAAAAAGGCGAAATGATTTTGGTATTGTCTCGGTGAAAAGATCAAAGATCAATATATAAAAAATAAAAAATCATCTATAAATTTATAAAATACTAATTTGAGTTGTTAATATTTAAAAAGTAATTTATAAATTTTGAATGAATATTTATAAATAATAATATGTAAATTATTAAATATGAAAATATTTAATATTTTGGCAATATTTATTAAATTTTATTTTAATAAGACTTTAAGGTACCTAATACTCCTAAAAAAACTTTAGGATGCCCAGTGCTCCTAAAAAAATAGTTTAGAGGCAAATTAGCATAAAAAGATATGGTCAAAGTCTTACTCATTACTGTGTGTGGGCCCCATGTGTATGTCACATAAGTAGAAAACGGCAAAGTTAACGACCTCCTAATAGAAGGGCATTTTTGGACCTTATAGAAGTATCTCAAGGGAAAAATTGCCCTACTTAAAAGTATAGGATGTTTTTCAAATGTAAGAAATTCAAAAACCATTGGACTATTGCTTGAGAACATTTATGGGAATTTGGCCTATCCATCTTAATAATGTTTAGTTAAACAAGACATATAGTGGTCAAAAAAGAAAAGGACAGCTAGTCAATGCTAAACATAGACAAAATTTACACAATTATTTTATTAGGAAAATTATAAAGATGAAAATAAGGGATTAGTTTAGTTGTTCGCTTAATTTTTTTTTTCTGTTTTATATTAATTTTTAACTTATAATGTTTTTATTTTTATTTCTTCTAATGTATCAAGAAATCATTTTGAAGTAAAGGAAAATATGGCACCAATAATGAAAAGTTAAGAATTCAACCTAAAATGATTATATTCAATATAGGTCTAGAAAAAGTGACAAACTTAAAATAGATATCCTTAAAAAATAAGCGAGTTACTTGAAAGACGAAAATAACATAAGTTAAACAAAAAATATAAGAAAAACATAGTATAACATAATAAATCATAGAGAACCTTACCTTATAAATTACGCAGAGAAAATCTGTAAGAAAGTTTTATAAGAGTCAACCAAGGCCAGAATGTGCATAACAAAATAAGTAAGGACATTAGGACAAGACTTATACATATATATATATATATATATATATATGTATGTATGTATGTATGTATGTACTTAGCTTCATATACTTAAGCATTAAAGTGCAAATCTACCCCTGAAATATCACACTAGGGGCAATTGGTATCTTTACACTCACCCAAACATAGGCTCTTGGGGATTGCTATCTGCCATCCATCTTTCCTGGTTTCATTTAATTGGGAAACCTCACAGAACACAAACTCAGTAAATCTCACAAAACTTCCGAGAAGATTTCACTCACAGAAGGGAAAAACACTCAAAAGACCCTCACACACTTACCGAAGAGGAAGACGCTCTCTCTCACCGGGAGAGTGGAGGCCATTGACTGTGGTAAGTTGATCGAAGTAAGTTATATATGTATATATAGCCTTCCTTTTTCTTTTTTCCTTTAGTCTATTTTTATGAAGCACACACTTGATAACTTTGCGATGTAGGAGTCTGCTTTATGAGTTCTTGTGTACAAAATTAACTTTTTCTGTGTGAAATAGATTTACAAAATGCAGTCCTTAACTTTATGAAATTTACGTTATTATGAGGTCATATTTACTTCTTGAAGGCTATCAAGGATGTGCTGTTATAAAATGCTCCGGATGCTTAAGCTCATGGATTGTTATCCTTGTCCCTTCATATTTTACATTTAGTGCTTCAAAACCCTTCATTGGTCAGAACTTAGAGCCCTTTCTATTATAGATGGCCCTTTCTAAAACTATCGGCCACCATCATTGATACCAATTAATTAACGGCTATTCAAATTCAAATTGTATAGGAAAATCTCTCCCAAAATGTATTATTGTGGTGAAAGAATCAACTCACTTAAAAACCTCAAATATACTAGTATTTCATACTTCTAAATGCGGGATCTAGGCCTAAGTCTCTATGAGTATCAAATTCTTATGGCCCTCTAAAGAAACGGATGAAAGTGCTAGAATTTCGAAGTTTTCAATTCTATGCATATATAGAGGCACTTTGTATTAATTGTATGGTATAACCTATAGCAATAACCGAGAACCTATTTCTATAGGTCCTTTCTTTAGCCAATTATTTTTACTGGTTCTGAAATTATGTGTAGTAGTACTTATTTCATTTGTGAAGAAGGAGCAACTGTCGATGGGTCATTTGTGTCAAATCTCTTCTCCACGATGGGGTGGCTTGGATATTTAAATTGAGCTTCCAAATGGTTCATATATTTCTTCTGCTGGAAAAAAAGAAACGCAATATGTTATTGGGGAATCTTCTAAGAGCTTAATTAATTAAGGAGAAATGTGGATTTCTTTCACTTGGAGCTCTTGTCACTTCTCTGTTAATTATTTAGAAGACATAAACTATGCTTCTGGAACTGAAGAAACAATTGTTATCTTGTTATTCTATTTTTAGTGCCCACCTGCTTATGCAACTTCGATTTATGAGATATGGATTTGATTTACCTTAATAAATATTATTTTCCTGAGAATTTTGCCTGTGCATTTTGTTCATCTGCGCCTAGATTAAATCTTGGCTATCTGAGATATGGAATTCCTTTTAGCTTGCGTGTGCTGCAGAAGGATGTGACTATTTTACTTTCTTCCTTTTCTAATGTGAGTATTACTACTGTTTAAGTTTTAATGTAATAATTTTCTTTTTACCAAAAAAAAAAAAACACTATTGCTGCCATATTGTGGGGTATTAGGCAACATTATTTAAATCAAATTACGTATCAGAATTTAAAGTATTAAAAGAAAATAAGACTATCACATTCAACCCAAACTCCAAAGCATGAAATTGAATAAATCAGTTTTTTTAGCTTTACAAACCATAATCCATTTTTATAAATAGATAAATGAGCAAATTAATTCTTGAACTTAATGTTCAATAGCACCATAAATCCTAAACTCAATAATTATGTAAATTATTCTCTCAACTTTTAAAAACAATGCAATATGATCTCTACCATTAAAAAATGTTAACTTTTAACCGTCAGCTAATCAAAAAATGATAGAAGAAATGATGGTAAGATCCATATTACACCATTTTAAAAAATTAAGAGAACAATTTGCATAATAAATAAATTCAGTATCTATCTACTTGACTAAAATTTTGAAGGGTAATATGCACATTTACACTTTATAAATTAATGGATAGATTCCATGGGACATTATGATTCCCCAATTTTTCAATACTTGTTTTTTTTCTCTTTTCTTTCATTAGCTTTTAGATAAAATAAAAAATATTGTTATCTTACAAAGATGAAATTATAAAGTCTTTCATTTTTTTACAATTTTCTTAAGAATAATAATAAATGCATAATTTTAGGTATTTTTCTTTTAGAATCATAAAAAAATATTAAATATCATCATAAAATATCAAAATTTCTTTTTTTTTTTTTTACAGATTCAATAATCAAAAAAGAATACTAATGTCAATCCTCAAAAATTAGACATGACTGACACAAAATATATGCACAATCATACATCCCTTAAGCCTTAATCAGGAAATTTTAATATAATATTTTAATTCATTTGAAATGGGATGAAAAATCATTATAACATTTTCATATAAACAAAATATTCTTAAATTTTTTGTAAAAATTTTAGTAGAATTTCAATTGAAAATATGACATCCTGAAACCTCTACAACAACCATATACAACCCAAATCAGAAATGCGAAGTTCTGCTCCTCCACAACAGATAGACAAATAAATTGCAGACAAGAATCCTATCTATGATTAATGTGGAGCACCTAATCATAATTTCAAAATATAACACATAATTAAACCTTTACATCAAAGGAAAGTATCCTCGAAAGGTCTCATCCCTTCAACAATGAGCCCCTCAGATATCAGCAGGAGGTAAATCATTAACAATACTATCTGAAACCAAAAATATTTTCAGTGAATAATGTCCCAACAATAAATAATTGAACATAAATAAAAGAAAAATTTGAAACAATTATGCAAGTTAAAGAGACAATGATTTTCATAAAAATTTAATAAATTTTGAAATAAAAGAGATTCTATATAACTTTAAACAAAATCTTGAACCATTAAATTTTCATATCAAATGTTACTATCATTTGCTTTCAAAGAAGCAAATAAATGAAATAAATAAAAATTAAATAAATTACTAATTAAAACAATGAGATATAAAATCACCAAATAATCAAATTCATATTTATAAAAACTTATTAGAATAATTAATAAACATGGACACATAATCCATGAGGGTAAATAATCAAACACGGCATATGCCACAAAACAAACGCGGACACACAATCCATCAAGGTAACTAACTAAACGTTGTCAAAGCCACGAAAATAGACGTGAATACACAGTCCACTAGGGTAATTCTGGCTAAATGTGGTCGAAGCCACGAAAACAAATGCGAGTGCATGACCCATGAACAACAAACATGAGAACAGAGCTCACGAAAATAAAACTAGCTAATCATTAACCATGACGTGCCAAGAGCTAATGGAGCTGTTGTTAGCAACTAGTGTTCTGTATAAAAGTACTCTCCAAATTCATTTTCAAATATGTGAGAAAGTTATCACTATTTAAATACAGTCTTCATTCTCAAAATTAAACTCGCATAAATAGCTTTAAACATCAAAACTTGCCAGAATAAAAATTCATAACTAATGTTCATGCTTGCATTTATTGAGAAACCAAAATTATCAAAGCTGATAAAAATAATTTCATCAATCTTGAAAGTATCCTTTGTAACGAAAAACACATACACATCTCATAATTCAAATATCTTTCAACATCTCTTTATAATTTTTCAAGATAAAAATAATTTAATTAATAAAGTATTAAATACGTAATATAATTATTATTAAATGATCTATGTAAAAAAAATCTTAAAAAAAGAATGTTAGTGATAAATTAATTGAGACGCTATTTACTTACCTGTAGAGTTTCTAAGTGTATAACTTACTTCCAAATTAATATTTTGGTGACAATGCTTGGCCCTTAAATTCCTAACATTCAAATAATATCATTGTCACTTCCTCAAACATGCTTTACCATCCAAAAATCTTTAATTCAAAATAACTTGGAGGAATAAAAAAAAAATCTTTACTTTTATCTTATTTGCTTTGCCACTATAAACCCAAAATGTCTCTTTTTCATACGCTTCATCGAACGTCCTTTTTACGCTCAATGATTACCATAAGACCAATTTTTTTCAAATCCCTTTCCAAATGTTTCTTATATTAGTACTTGAACTAATCGTACCTTCCAACTTTCGTTAAAAAGAATAATTATCTTTCAATTTATTTAATCAACAATATAATCATCATATATATCATGTCATTATGTAACAAGACCCCCTTAGTCATTTTATCGAATAACTTGTAGGCGTAAAACCTCAAACGATTACCAAGCTCTCTCCTTTTCCAATCTCCTTCCAGTAATTCCCATTATCAATACTCAGATTTAACAATCTTCCATTTCTTCAACATCAACCAATTTCATACCAAAAATTAAGTTAACTCAGAAAGCTCAGACACATAAATATCATCCTCAACCAACAACCAGAGAAAATATAAATAAAATAATTTGTGTGTGTGTGTACATATATATGCATTCCTTAGAATTAATTCCAGCTTGCCATCACATCCTCATCCACGCACCACGCTTGAACAGATAGGGAAAATCAATTTCAACAACAACCCAATCAACTTCGTTGACAGAACCAATAACTGAACAAGGGAAGAGAATCCGAATTTCTAGTCACCCATACACAAACACAGAGATCCCACGCAAGAAGAGAAGAGAAATTGAAGTGCCTCACCTCAGATCTCTACAACGCAGAAAGGATGGAGAAGTTCAGAGCTGTACAGGGGAGAGGGAGCCCGATCCAAACAGGTCGTACAACTGTCGGAAAAGGAAAATTCTGGTGCTTCTATGGTCACCGGCAGTGGACGGACAAGGACAAAGATGAAGGAAGAGGGATGCTTGAACACGCATATGTACACGAGCACAGCGGCACAGACAAACGACAACCAAGGGAAAAAACTCACAGCGAGACGCTACGGCAGCGGCGAACGGAGTTCCTTCACTTGTGGGCGGTGGGTTGATCGGCAGAGGAAGACAGAAATCAAGGGACAGAGGGCGAGGGTTTTGTGCGTTCTCTGCACGGTCCAGAGCAAAATCGAAGAAGAAAATGAAAGTACAGAACGCGTGCGAATCCCGTCCTCTTTTCTCTTTTTCTTTTGAGGGGTAAAATGGTACATTTATACGATCTGAGGCCAAAAAACAAAACTCCCCGGTAAACACAAAGAGGGTTCGAACTCATAATCAATCAAATAGTTCGATGGATAACACGAACTCCACTTGACGACCATTTCTTCTTGCTAAATCTACTCCAAACTTTATAAAACTATCATTAAATAACTTATCATAGATTTTATTTTATTATTTTTTTAAACAAAATTTCTAGGTTATTATAACTAATTAATAAATTAGAGCATTACAAGAGTGAGACACTAGATGTCCCATGCTTGATTTCTTATGTTAACTTTAATATGAATAAAAGTATTGTTATATTTTGTCATTTTCCCACGGGAGACATGTTTGTAATTTTAACATGATCCAGATAGCAATCTACAACTTTTTTCATGAGTATAGTTGTATGATTGTGTGAAAATTATATACCTTGTTCATATAAAAATTATGTAAAAGTACCCTACTCGTGAAAAATAACATATAACTGGTCCTAAATGTGTGGAAATTACATAAAAGTACCCAACACATATAGTGAACAACATGGGCATAAAAGAGTAAGCTAAGGTTGGAAAGTTGGAACACCCAAGTAGCCCCACATGGTTCTGTAGGTTAGCATTTCTTAAAGTAGCCAATAAATAAATGATAGAGAAGGACACGAAAGATCACTAAGTTGGATGCTTTACTTATGTGCTAATATAAAATATATCAGCTAAACTTAAAAACATTTAATATTCAAACTTAATTGTTGTCACATTCCACATAAACTTTTTCTTAATTTATTTACATTTTTTATGCCAATATGCTAATAATAATTTTTTTTCCCTTACAAATAAAGTTTCCAAAACAATTGCTAAATATTGCAGAAGTTTTGGAGTTATGGAACATAATAGGCAAGCCACTTCACTACAAACAACAACAACAACAATAACAATAATAATAATAATAATAATAGTAATAGTAATAGTAATAGTAAACAACAAAATTAGAAATAAAATTAAAGCTGAACTTTCGAGAACAATCTTGTTAATGTTCCATTTAAAAAATATAAGTTGGTTAGAATTAACAATATATAATTTTATAAAGCTAACTAATTTTAGCTTGCCACCTGCTAACCAAACCAATGATGTCCCCTTCGTTTAATATTTGAAGTTAATAACATGCCACGTATTTGGATTAAGAAAAAAAATTCTCAGCTGAAGTTAGCAAACAAAAGTTAGGATAAAAGTATGTGATTATAATATAATTTATATTTAGATACCTTTTTCTAAAAGTTAGTTTGACAAACTGAAATTTGTTTGCATGATTTGATCAAAACCTAGTTGAGATATATAATTACAAAAAACAGAGTAAATTTTATTTTACATATATATATATATATATATTTGTGATTAATTTGATAGAGAAAAATATTAAACTTTAAATTACTCTTTTTAAAAAAAGTAGAATAAAAATTTAAGATCAATTGATAAATTGAAAAAGTTAAATTTAAAAATGGTAGAATGAATTGATATATTACAAGATATTCAATTCTGAAAAGTTATAATAAATTGATATTGCAAAATATTAAATTCTAACTTTTTTAACAAATTGATAATATTATATAATTTGATCTCTAATTATAATTGAGAACACATAGTTATTATATGTTAACCTCATAAAAAAAAATCAAGTTTTTGAATACCAAATAATTCAAAATAACAATTTTTATATTCAAGACTATATTTTCATTATTTTACATAATATTTTGGGTCCCTCCTCTTCCCATTCTTAGCATTCTAGTTCTACCATTTTTCCCCCTTCGTCTCTCGTCATCTTTTGCAACAAAAAAAAAAAAAATCCCCACGCTGTTGCAACTGTAACAAAAAGCTTCTTGTTCTTCTAAAGCTTCATAATTTAGTCATGGTGGACTCTTGATGGCATCATTTTGATGACTTCCAAAATTTCACTAAATTTATTGGTATTTATAGTGCAATTGGTAGTGATTTCTTTAAATTTATTAGCAAAAATCTGATTACATAGATGATTATGTGTGAGAATTGACATGAAAATGTGATTAAAAATTAGTGAATCATTTCTAGCATTAATTTTGGGTTTTATACATCTAGGGAGTGTAACATCCTTAAATTTAATTTCCAGATTAAGTGACTTAACAAGATTAATTCGGCAAATTTAAGTGGAATTGGGTTAAAGGATGGTGGTTACAGTCTTAAGATTATGTTTGGAGTGGAGTTGGGTTACCTAGGCCTTGAAGGAGGAGGAAAATATGGAAGATTCATCCCTCTATAGTGTGCCACAACTCATACAATGTCCGCTACGACATAGAGACTAGATAACAAGAATGAACTTCGGCTTGAAAAACTTGAGCATGCATTAGTTCAGAAATTAGAAGAGGAAAAGGGAGAGAACGAAGAGAATGCCAAAAGCTATGCTAGGGTTTGAATTTCTAGAGGTCTAAAAGCATTTCAAAGCTTATTACAACTTGGGGTATGTCACCTATATCCTTTCTTTCCTTCCTCTTCCTTTTTAGTGAGAAGTTGATTTTCAAACTTATAGGGTTATGGCATTTGAATCTATTAAATGAAGTTAATGAGAGTTGTTTAAGTTGTTTAAATCTAACATTTATGATTTTAGGCATCCACTAGTGCAAAAATCATTTTTCACCACAATTAAAATGCATTTTTGGCGACGAAAGATGCTGTATAGTAGAAGATTCTATGATAGTAAATAGACATTTTTCACCACAGGTTAAAAAAAACTGTGGTGAAAGATACTATTTTTCGCCACAGGTCCCATCTGACCTGTGGCGAAAAACACAATGGTGAAAAATATCATTTTTCGCCACACGTGGGTTCGGACCTGTGGTGAAAGATCGCATCTTTTGCTATCTTTCACCAGAGGTCCAAACTCACTTGTGGCAAAAAAATTAGTTTAGAGATCATTTATGGCCACAGTTTTATCCACAAAATGTCGCCATAAATGACTTTTTACCACAGTTATTATAATAACTGTGGCCGTAAATACTATATTTCTTTTTACTTGTATACTTATATCTATATACATTTCTTACTTATAAAATCTGCATTAATTAAGAAACAGCAACTCTAGAGACCAACACAAATATATCTAGAGAACACATATGAACTAAATTTACATTACCAATATAAAATATCTAGAAAGTTTTTACTCTAATCCTGTTAATTCTAAGAAAAAATTAGACCACAAATTGCGTATATGTCTCAACTCTTGTTTAGAATATGGATCTAAATTTTAGAAGTGCTGCAAATTCAACAATATACGCATGAATGATAACTCAAGTATATGGAAAACTTTATAATTATAAATCATTATTTACAAATTATTACCTGATCAAATGAGTGAACAATACCTTGAGTGATGATTTCATACATAAAAATCATCACATAATAACTGCATTCTACACTTCCTGGTTGTTAAGGACACTATAAAGAAAATAGAAATAATTAAATTCATTAAATCAATATTATAATCTTCATTCTAATTAAGGAATAAATTTGAAATAGTTACTTGCATTGGTACAAACTTGATTCATTTTTTTCTTTGTCAACCATTCCTGCTGATTTCCAATACGTCACTAAAGATCTACTTATCAAATATACACACTTAGAAAATATTAAATATATATTATTAATAACACAAAATAGAATTATTTGAAAACTTACAATTCAATCAAAGACTTCATGTCATCGCTTACTTTCCTTTTCAGTGAACAAAACCAGTATATAATATTTTCATATAGGCAAATGACAGGAAGCATCTAATGATGACTACAATATATTAATTTATATTAATATCACATCATTAAGCAATTGTTTTTTATAAATTGAGCGATGAATTTAAAATTTGATACCTCTCAATAATTGGTAAAAACTAGCATCTCTTCTTTTGCTTACACATAGTCTTTCCAATATAAGAATCTCTTTGATTCACTTTGCTAATGGAGGTTAAAAGTGGAGATAAGAATCCATAATTCTCATCGACACCAAGTTCAGTGCATATCTTGTGGAAGTACGTTTGATAATTAGACATATGTTAGCAATAAAATAAAAATATAAAATATTAATTTAGAAATAAAAATGAATATTTACATGATAAAAACTTGAATTATTGACAAGTCTAACCACTCAAAAATAATGAGGTCACTAATATCTTTTCTGGAAACTTTAAAAGTAATAGGCTTCCCAACAATCTTTTTATTTATGTTTATTTCATTAGAAAATTCATTCATGTCAACCACCACTAAAGCCAATCCTTTCAACTCATCTTGCATTGGTTGGGGATTGGAATCCAAAGATTCTTTTGATTGTAGGAGTTCCTATAATTAATATATAATAAAAATTAGAAATACCTATGTTATTAATTAAAAAATAAAAAATTGTAACATTTTCATACCTCTTCGGTAACTTGTCGGACTATTTTTTCAACCAAATAATGAAATTATATTGAGTTTGTCCTATTGTTTTCACCTCCTTAAGAGGAAATAGTATAGGAGCATTAGTATCCATAACCTCTTTAACCATTACCTTTACTTGGTTATGTTATGTATGTTGGTGGTGGACTGTAGTTGCATTGTTACACCTTTCCATATGCAACTACTCATTTGTCATGATCCTTCACATAAAATATGCATGGCATTCCTTGATCTGATAGGTTAAGATCACACACTGGATCTGTACCACTACCATAATTCGATGTTTGTTGTGGTTGCATTTGCAAATTACTAATCATTGATTGCATTTCCATCATCATGCTTGACTTGCATTTTGCTATCATCATTTGCACTTACTGGATTGGTAATAGATTAGAAGGTGAATGTCCAAAATATTGTCTTATACCTATACCTTTTGGAACCCCCCAACACAGCCAGGGTGCTCTTCACTCCCTAAGGCCGTGGTCAATATGTCCTTTCTACCAGTAGACACAAAGGTCCTCTCGGATGATGCTTCTGTAAGAGCATCTTGGAACATGCAAGCAAGTAGAAATCAATGTAAGTAATAAATTTCAATTATATGATTAAGATATTGACTATAAAAATACTTACAATTTTCTTAGCTACTTCTCTAGCCTCCGAGGAAATAAACTCTCCCTTTTTATTCATCCATCCTCTCTTCCATGCTTGAGTACGATTAACAGGAGATGGAGGAGAAACGTCTTCAATATTATCAACTCCCACTGCTTGTCTTTTAGCTTCCCACTTCTCTTAATTCATTATATCATAAACATATGCATACCCTCCTTGAGACATAGTATGGTTGTATAGATTTTTCTTTCAACGCTATTGACCTTTTTGAATTTTTTCCTATTAACAAATAATGAAAAGCATTTGTTAAAAATAAATCTTCACTGACACTAAATAAATTACATATTCTTCCTTTACTTACTAAAAACTTGGGATCATGTCTACTATGAACAAATTTTATCTACATGTCATAATTAATGAATGGATATTTCTCCCAAGGTTTTTCCGTGTTGGCATTATTGTCACTATCATTATTTTCATTGCCATTCTTAGGAAAGATATATTTTCTAGTATGCTTGGACTTAAAGTCCCTCCATTAGTCTCCAGCATACTTTAACCACTTGTCCTTTAAAAATGGAGTTTCCTTGATGTCATAAGTAATCTACAAAATAATACATATCAATAATAAATTTAGTAACAACATATATTTCAAAATAAAAAATAGATGTAATGCATAGCAATAGGAAATACCAGTATAGATTTCCAAACATCATTTCTGTCACTTTCATTGACATCATCCCACTCTTTCTCTAAGATGCTGATTTTTTGACATGCTACCAAACCCACAAAACTCTTAAAGATGTTTCCTTTTTTCTTATCAATTGGTTGGCTATTGTCATTAAAATCAAGATGAATTTTTTCATGAATTTGGGCCAACTTTATAAGTCATGTGGCCCCTCTTGTACCTCTTTTAGAATTTTTTTTTGTCAATGATGGGATTCTCCATATTTTTCCTAAAACAAATAAAATAAATAAGGTCAGTAGCAAAAAATATAATAAATTTAAATTAATGTAAAATGAAAGTATAAAAAAAAATCAAATGAATCAAAAAGATCCTATTATATTCTATTACCATTATAAAAATATTTTATTTCTCCCATAAACCTTCATCATGATTAGTTCTAACATCATATACATCGTCTTTATCTTCCACATCCAATAGGGGCGAGGTTGGCACAAAAGGAGGAATCTCTTCAATATCAAAACTTGTTTCATCATTCTCACCATGAGTAAGGAGGCCTTTTCCTAATAGAACCATGGATAACCTCTTATCATTTGGATCAGTGACATGAAAAACTTGTTTTGCATGAGTTGCCATTATAAAGGGCTCATCCTTATGTTTTGCTTTATTATGATCCACTAAAGTAAAACCCAACTTGTCTTCTTGAACACCATTCTTAATATCAATCCATCTACACTTGAAAATAAGCATCTTAAATTTAAAGTAGTCAACTTCCCATATCTCTTCAATGACCTTAAAATATGACAAGGATGCCAATATTGGATTTTTGTCTTTTGCACTAGAAAAATGAGTTGCTTCAGCTACTACCATTACCCCACTATTTTGTATAGTGCTATTATTATCCTGTATTTTTATATAAAATGAATATCTGTTAATGTCATATGCACTTTAAGTAGTAACATCAAAGCTAGGCCCACTAGCTAACCATCTTATTGCTTCTGAAACATTAGACTTCTTATGATCCTCCTTTACCTTTGCCCTAAACCATAGTGAAAAATGTTTGTTGTGCTCACTTAGCAACCATTTATCAGCCTTTTTAGGATACTAATCTCTTAATTCCTTTTTGTGCACATTCTAATAATCTTGAACATCATTAGTGTTATTCAAGATGTACAAATGTGCTTGTTTCATTTCTTCATGAGTCATGCGCTTTACTTTCATGCCTTGTGGTCCTTACTCTTCAACTCTTATTCCCTCATGGCAAGATTTGGGAACATCGATAGATTTGACTTCAGATAGGTATTCAATACAAAACTTGACAACCTCCTCAGTAACATATCTTTCAATAATAGAGGCTTCCGGATGATGGGGATTCTTCATATAGCCTTTAAAAATTTTTATGTATCGCTCAAATGGATACATCCAACGTAGATAGACAGGGCCGTAAAACTTTACCTCCCTCACCAAATGTACAATTAAATGTACCATGATGTCAAAAAAGGAAGGAACAAAATACATTTCTAACTGACACAAGGTAATGACAACATCATTTTGCAACTCATCTAATTTCTCAGGATTAATGACTTTATTGCAAATTGTGTTGAAGAAGACACATAGTCTAATAATTTATTTTCTCACCTTTTCCTCTAATGTGTCTTGAATGGCTACTGGTAACAATTGTTACATTAGTACATGGCAATCGTGAGACTTCAAACTAACTAATTTTAAATCTTTCATTGATATAAGGTTCTTGACATTTGAAGAATATCCTTGTGCATTTTAAAACCACATAGATACTCACAAAAACTTCTTTTCTCTCTTTTAGACAAAGTATGAGGAGCTGGGCTCATGTAAGTCTTCTTTCCTTCTACTCTTGGACCCAAGTTTGTTTGTATTCCTATGTCAAGTAAGTCTACTCTTGCTTTGACTCTATCCTTGGTCTTCCCCTTTATATCTAACAATGTTTCAATGAGACTGTCACATATATTTTTTCCACATGCATCACATCAATATTGTGCTTCCTTTTTCTGGCTCTTACTAAATACCACATTGATGTCTTTGACCCGTTCGTATACCAAGCTTGCAGTTGATGGCTTTAGAGCTTCATCATACTCTTGATAGCCATTGAATGATTTCTTCTACCTGCGATAAGGATGGTCTCGTCTCAGGAATCTTTAGTGACCAAGATAGATTATCTTCTTCCTATGTTTTAGTTGTTGATGGGATATGTTTTTTTCATAGATAGGGCATGCTTTATGCCCCTTCACACTATATCCAGACAAGTTTCCATATGTAGAAAAATCATTTATTGTACAAAAAATCATAGCTCATAACTTGAAAGACTCATTCCAATATGAATCAAACACATCCATACCTACCTCCCACATCAACTTCAAATCTTCAATCAATGGTGCCTTGGTTGTTTAGGGCCTAAAATCATCAAAGATAGTATGATATATTTGGCATTTCATGCACAACCATGGAGAAAGATTATAAATCACTAACAGAATAGGCCATGAGCTATGTTAACTGATAAGACTGCCATAAGGATTCATGCCATCTGTACACAATCCAAGCCTGAGATTTCTAGGCTCATTGCCAAATTTAGGAAATAATTGATTAATTCCTTTCCATTATGGAGAATCAGCTAGATGTCGGAGCGTACCATCAATTTTTCTCTCATCAGCATGCCTCATTTAGATTAGCGAACAAGCGCTTAAACCTCGATATTATAGGAAGATACCATAATACCTTCACTGGAGGCCTCTTAGTAATGGAATCATCACTACCGTCTATCTCTTTTACTTTGTAACGTGATGCCCTGCAAAAATGGACATACATCCAACACTTCAAAATCATTTTTGTATAATATGCAATCATTAGGGCAAGCATGTATCTTTTGGTACCCTAAACCTATTGAACATAATATTTTTTTAGCTTCATAGTAACTATTCGAAAGTGTGTTATCCTCTGGAAGCATCTCTTTCGACAATTTAAGCAACTCTGTGAAACTCTTATTGCTCCACCCATATCTGGCTTTCAAATTGAACAATTTCAACACTGCTGTTAGTCGTGTATATTTTGTACACCCTGAATACAAAGGAGTTTCTGAATCATTACACAAGCTATCATATTTGTGCACCTTTTCAATAGCTTCAATGCCAATGTCACATAACATATCCTCTATTTGATCATCAAAATCCATATCATCATTTTCAACTTGTGGTATACTATGTCTTCTAGATTCACCATGCAATGCCCACTATTTGTATGTTTTGTAGAACTCAAAACAAATTAGGTGATCCTTAATCTCTATAGGACTTCATCGCAACCCATTCAAGTACTTAACACAAGGGCAATAGAACAATCCTTTATTATTAAGAACATTGTTCTTTGCAAATTGCAAAAATTGATCTACCCCTTTCTCATATTCATCACTTGTTCGCAAAGCATCTATCCAACTACAGTTCATCATTACCTATTTCAAAAAAGCAAGATCTTATCCAACTACGGCATCATAATAATTTATAAAGCAAGATCTTTGAAGCACTAAATCCTTCAATTCTATCAATTTAACATTACTAAAATGCCAGTTTCAACAAATTTCAACCAATATCAATTATTCAACTTCAAATTAATTATACTAAACATAAAGAAATTAATATCATGGAAATTTAAAAAAAAAATTCGATAGCACAACAAGTTATAAATTGAGATTTCTTGGGCACTAAACCCTCAATTTGATAAATTTAAGTAAATCATGATTGGTATTTTGATAATTATCAACTCTAATCAAAATCAATAGTATAATTTATGATAATGGGGTTCACAATTCATCCCAACAAACAAACTTAAAAAGAAATTAATTATACTAAACATAAAGAAATTAATATTGTGGAAATTAAAAAAAAATCAGTACCATAACAACTTATAAATTGAGATTTCCCGGGCACCAAACCCTCAATTTGATTGATTTAAGTAAATTTTAATTGACATTTTAATAATTATCAACTCTAATCAATAATCAATAGTATAATTCTTTGAAGAAAAAAAATTAAAAAGAAAAAACTTAAAAAGTAAGAAGAGGCGAGGTGTAATCAACAAACAAACTAATTAAGTAATAATTAATAATTATTAACAATCAAAATTTATCCCAACAAATAAACTTAAAAAGAAAAAAAATAGTAAGAAAAAGAGATAAAAAAAAAGAAAAAAATTAGAAGCTAAAAATAATTAAGTAAAAAAATAGCAAAAAAATTGCTAAAAAAAACCTTGGTGCGGCGGAGAGGCGATCTGTCAGAAATGCAGCTGGAGGCGAGCTAGGGGCAATGATTTGGAAGAGACAATCGTTGGGGCAGCGGCAGCTGGAAACCCACAGGCAACGCTGGGGAAGAGGCAGAGCTAAGGGAAATGAGTTGAGGGACGATGGTAGCAATGACAACGTAGGGGAAGGGATAGAGCTAAGGGAAACAAGCTATGAGATGAAAGCAGCCGACAATGTGTTGGAGAAGATGAAGAGCTGGGAGGAAAATGCATAAAGAATAAGGTATGTCTAAATTTCAGACATATTAACGTCTGAAATTCAGACATACATTCAGCGACATGCACGAGGGCGCCTGTCATCGAAGATGTCTGAATTTCAGATATATTAATATGTCTAAAATTTAGACATACCTTTGGCGATAGGCCCCCTCGCGCCTGTTGCCGAAGGTGTTCTAATATTAATGTGTCCGAATTTCAGACACTTTTAGAAATTTCAAAATGTCTAAAATTCAGACATTTAGCTTTAGTAAGGCTGTCCAAATTCAAACAATTTGAATTCAAAATGTCTTAATTCAGACATAAATAAGTAAATTATTTATTAAAAAATTTAATTTTAATAAATTAAAATAAAATTTAGTAATTAATAATCTAATTCTAATAAATTATGTTCATTTAGTATTTCTTATTTTAGGTAAATTAATTTGTCTTAAATGTTACTTTATTAATAAAAAATAATTAAGATTATAATTAATAATTTAATTTATTATAGTTATTTTTCAAATTGATTACATTTATGTAATAAACAACTGAGTAATAATTTACTTTAACTAATTAATTAAATTAAATTATTTAATTTTTTAAAATATTTCTCATAATAATTTATGGCGACAGTTAGTCTTAGGATTGTGGCTATAAATGGAATACTTTAAGCATTTAATTATAAAAAAACCACTTATTCATATATTGCCATAGGTTTTTGACAAACTATGGGGAAAAATGTGTCGTTAAAATTCTATTTTGCACTAGTGATCCATGAGCTTGGGCTCATAATGGTGGTCATAAGGCCATAAATAAATGTGATTGTTGGAAAGTGATGACAGCCATTAATGGTCCTAAATGAGTTTATTGAGGTTGGTTGGAGTTGTTGGAAGTTAATATACTTAATGAGTGTGAGTATTTATGAGTGGTCGAGGAGTTGGGATTGATAAAGTGTTGGTTTTTGAATGTGGAAGTATGCTTATGGTATTATTAACTATGATTGGTATGATTGATTGTAAACAAATCATATTGCGCATTATTTTAAGCTTGTCTCGAACTTTAGAAGCGATTTGGTTTGAGGAGTAAACTTTCAACATCTAAAAGATTTGAGGTAACCAAGGGAACTCTACTTTTATGTGGTTATTGTTAATCGATGGTATAGCATTTAATAATAATAATAATAATAATTGAGCATGTGAAGCTAATTAAATAAGTAGTATTGATATGATGTATGTTATGTAATTAGTAAATGCAAATATGGCATGATATAAGTACATTGCTATGAATATGTGAATCTCTTGTATTTGCTATGGCATGAGATATATGGAGAGAAGAAAGTATGTGATAATGTGATTATATGATGATGATTTGTCATTTATGGATAATTTGATTGAGTTAAGTGCATGTAGGAGTACTTCGACAATTATGTGGTATGTGTTAATTTGATGTTGTACATACATATATATTTATATATGTATATGTATATGTATAGTTATATGCCCTTTGGAAATTTGATATCTTCAAGATAACTGAAATTCTGCCCAAGGAGGGTGAATTGAGCTTTATAAAAGTTTAGCTAATAATTAAAATTAAAGAGATGAGTTTAGAACAATATTACTAACCACAAAGAGTAAAAAAGAGAAGCTTGCACAGTTGTTTATCCTGGTTCAGCTCTAACTAATTGAGCCTATGTCCAGTCCTCAAGTACCACTTGAGCTTTTCTCCACTGACTCCATTAAAATTAATCCAGGCTTTTGGTAGTCTTAGTACAATCCTAGGCTCACACTAGAGTCTGAATCACTCCTCTTTACAAAAGTAATGAAATAGCCCTCTTAAACTCCCCGAGTTTAAATTTCTCTATTATAAGACAAAAAATAGAGATGAATAGAGTAAGTTTAAGAATGAACCACTACTGTTAAAGACTTTATCTAATAGCTGATATATAATTAATGAAGCTCACTTGTAATAAATGTAAACTTAGAAAGTTGGGAAACAATAAATGAGAATAACTCATGTTTGTTTGTGTTCGTTACTTGTTCATCGTCTTCATAAATGCTCTTAGTTCTTAGTTATAGTTAGGCTTTATAAATGATCCATTATACTCATAAATATAGCCCTTAGAGTCATCATCTTCTTCCTTTTGAGTTATCTGAGCTTTTTTCCAAAATGAGGCAATGAAACAGTGTTTTACGATGAAGCTTTCTCTCTCTTTACATTAAATGTTTTGACAAGGTAGGTGAGAGAATCTTTTTGAATAACAACATTATTTAAGAATAAGGAATTTTTTATCTAATCAATAAGAGCTCAATTCAACCTAAAATTCATTTGAGATACCTTCCAAGAAATACAAAGGTCCTAAGAAGTAAAAATTAAGTCAAATACTTAATTTTAAGTGAGAAACAATTTGAGAAGGAATATGAGAGGCGTTTAAGCTTTTCTTGGCTATTTGAGAATGATGCAGTTCTGAATGTCCATTTAAACACATGACATACGGGAGGACATAAACCTCGACACCAACATGACACATAAATGTTGACAAGAATGACGCACTTATTTGGGCATAATCATGCCTATTTGGGAATGAGGCCAAAAGCCAAAAATTTAAAGCAATGAATACAAATTCTCTTACAAGCCATTTGTATATATTTAAAGCAATGAATACGAATTCTCTTACAGCATCTTATGAGATTGTTACCATGGGACATCCGGGTAGTCTGGCAACTCCCTAGTACCTGTTAGGGTGCGGTTAGGAGTCAACCATACCTCTATCACAAGTGTGTGAAGAGGGAAACTATAGTTTATAGGTGGGTTAGATTACTTTTGGCTAGGTGTTTCTACCACCAAAAGTGAGCTCAGGTCAATAAGTAGTTGATCCAGAAGAGTCTATGGTTTCACGTCGGGGAGCTTTGGAGGATTGGTGGATAGTTGATCATACTGTGGTGTAAAAATGTTTGAAGTGTGATTTTATATGTGAAAAGGATAATTTAGTATCAGTATGTGATATGTATGTGTGTGTGTGTGCACAATATAATGTTTTCAGTTACTTTGGCATGGTTATTTGTGGTAATAAACATTTAATGAGCTATATTTAGTTACTGAGATTTTTATCTCACATGTGGCTATTTATATTTTCAGGTTTTGGTACTAGTGGGTCAAAGGAAAAGGATATAGGCTAAGCTAACATCTCTTGCCTAAATCTTTGTAAAATATGGTGTAATGATTTGTGAATTATGAATCAAAAGTATGTATAAGTTGCCATAGGATTTGTACATGTGCATTAGTTATGATTATGGTATGCTTTTGTGATTTTGAACTCCCTAGCCTTGTATGTGTGTGAATGAGGAAATGACTGGAAAGGCTAGTGGATAGATGTAATTATGTGTGTATATGAAATGGGTGGAGATTAAATGGAGTGATTTGGCCATATATGAGACTAGAAAAGTGAAAATGTAGTTTTGGCCTAAAGTGTGACATGGGCAGATTATAGGCCAAATTTGAGTATGTGTGTTATATTATGCATGTGTATGCTTAAATAAGTGTATTTTGTCTATTTGGATTTGGTTAAGCCCAAAAAGTGGCTAATGACAATTGGTTTCGAATTGAGACACTTAAGTGGCAAAACTTTAACAGAAAATGGTCAAAGTGCACTTTAGTGTTCAATTTTTGATAGAAATATCAGATTAGGATGAAACTAGTGTCATTAGTTAGATGTAAAAATAAGCTTCGTGTGGGCACTTGAATCATCCCAATCAGACTTCATACATGGAAATGGTGTGTATCTGAATTTCATATCAGAAATTGCCATTTGACAGCAAATTCAGGTATGTGCGCCACGACGCATGTACTCGCATGCCGCAGCGCACGGCACAGAGCAGGTGATTGTGGCCTCTCTGCCACATGTCGTGGCACATGTGGCACAAGCCACGGCGCGCGGTGTAAATTTTCACTTTATTTTAAGTGATGCACATGTTTTCTTGACTTTTGATGCACCAATTCTTTATGCTTCTGTTGTTTATGTAATTGTGTATAGGATTGAATAACCCAAATGATTATAAAATGTTTTCTAGAAATCTTTTATTGGGATCCCAATGTTTCCAACAATTTTAACTGAAAGATTAGAAGTAATTAGTGATTTTCTAGTGGAGCATATGGTAATGTCAATGAGGGCATTACAAATTATTGGTATCAGTTTCTCCAATTTTCTGATCTGGTTGTATGTTTCTTTTTGCATTCATTATAGTTTCTGGCAACTTATATATTCTTCATTACACTTGTTCTTTCCCTTTTCCTTAACCTTTGTGTTACTTTCATCCTTAGGAGGGGAGAAAATGAGAAGAAGAGGTACTCGAGCTACTTGTAGCACCCGAGTATTTAGGCATCCAATTAAGGATGAACCTGTACCTGAGGTTCAATCGGATATGCCTCAACAAGCTAATAGAAGAGATGGCTTGTTAGAAGAATTGAGGGATATGATGATCGATATCTAGAAAACAGTTAGAGAGCATGATGTGTTATTGTGGGCTAGAGATCAAGAAGAGGAAAGAGAAGCTCAAGAAAGGCTAATATCGGAAGAAGTTCATAGTAGACCTGAGCCGCCTCAAACTTTGTATAGTAGACAGACTATGGAAGTTGCTACAGATCTATCTATCGTCCAAGCCTGGAAGACATATGTGAGGTTCAATCCACCTACTTTTGATGGCAATATGAGAGAAGGAGAAGCTGAGCAGTGGATTGAGCATCTCGAGACAATATTCAAGGTGGTGACCTACATTTCAGAGTAGAAAGTGACCTTAGCTACAGTCCAGCTGGTCAGAGTAGCCAAGAGATGGTAGGATTCAGTAAGGCCGACTGGTAGTGTGAGGTATTCTTGAGAAGAAATCAAGAAGGTATTCTTCGACTATTATTTCTCAGCATCTTTTCGCACTGAAAAAGAGGAAGAGTTCCATGTGTTTAGGCAAGAAGACTTGGATGAAGAGGAATTCATAAAGAAATTGAATGATTTATTAGCCTATTCTTCCTATTTACAGTACCATAATGACACTCGGTGGAAGGCAGAATGATTTTTAGAGATGATACGTCCAAAGTACAAGCAGTAAATTGCTCTGTTCGACATCACTACATGTGAGGATATGTGTCATAAGTTGAGAACAGCTGCGAAGAGAGGCAAAAAAGTAGAGGCTAAGAAGAAGAGGGATAGTATAGGAAGATTTACACCTTCTTTGGGTCCGTCGGGTAGCGTATTGAAGAAGCTCATGTATTGCTTGAGCAGTTCTAGAGCTTATGGGAAGAAGAGTTTTGGTAGAAGTTCTCAGACTCGATTAGTTTAGAGAGGGTCTATACAGAGGAGTACTGGGGTCAGAATTGGGCCTCAACAACTTTCAAGGTAAGCCTCGAACACACCAGCTCCTACTTTGAGCACTGGAATGTCACCTTAGTGCAGTGTCTGTGGCAGATTCCATGCAAGAAAATATTGGTCCTATTTCAAGTGTGGGAAGCCAGGCCATATTGCTAAATATTGTCCTGAAAGTGGAGTTGAGATGGTAGAGTAGCGTGCTACGATTCCAGGACGAGTGTTTGCTGTGACGCAAGAAGAGGCTAGAGCGTCTTGGAACCTGATCAAAGGTATTATTTCTATTTGTGGTAATAGAATTAAAGCTTTATTTGATTCGGGAGCTACACATTCATTCATTTCAGAAGAATGTGTAGATAGATTGAAGTTAGAACTGAAAGAGTTACTTATGATAATTAAAGTGACAACGCCTTCTGGACTCTCAAGTATTACTAGTAGAGCATGTAAAAGAGTTGAGATTGTATTTGAGGATCGAGTATCTGTGATCAATTTGATTTGCATTTCTATGAAAGGGATAGATGTGATAGTTGGCATGGATTGGCTAGCAACTAATAATGCTACGCTAGACTGTGTCAGGAAGTTAGTGTCTTTGCCGGTGTTGTTGGTAGGGACTAGTTCTACTAAGCAACTTAGGTTCCTATCAGTTGTCCAAGCTAAGAAGCTAATCAAGCAAGGATGTGACGCTTGCATAGTAGTTTGTGCTGCTAGCAGAGTGGTAAGTGAATTTCTCGAGGTATTTTCTGAGGAAATGTCTGGATTACCTCTGAAAAGAGAAGTTGAATTCTCAATAGATTTGGTTCCTGGTATAGAAAAAATTTCTAAAGCCTTGTATCGGATGTCACCCTCAAAGTTGAATGAATTGAAGAAATAGATTAAAGATTTGCTTGATAAAGGATTCATTAGGCTAAGTGTATCACCTTAGGGTTTACCAGTGTTGTTTGTAAGAAAGAAGGATCGCAGTTTGCGCTTGTGCATCGATTACCGATAGTTGAACAAGGTGATGGTGAAGAATAAGTACCTTTTACCCAGGATCGATGATCTGTTAGATCAATTGGCTGGAGCCTCAATCTTTTCCAAGATTAACTTGAGGTCAGGGTATCATCAGCTAAAGGTTTCTAAGAAAGATGTACCCAAGGCAACCTTTCGTACGTGTTATGGGCACTATGAGTTCCTTGTCATGCCATTTGGTTTGACTAATGCACCTGCGATTTTCATGGATTACATGAATCGTATCTTTAGACCATATTTAGACCAGTTTGTTGTGGTTTTCATTAATGACATTCTGGTTTATTCGAAAGATGAGGAACAACATGCCAAACATCTTTGGATTGTCCTTTGGATTCTTAAGGAGAACAAACTCTATGGCAAGCTCAGTAAGTGTGAGTTTTGGCTCAAAGAAATTTGATTTTTAGGTCATGTGGTATCACCAGATGGGATTCTGTTGATCCTCATAAAGTTAATGCTATGTTGAAATGGGAATGGCCTAGTTCAGTTACAAAAATTTAAAGTTTTTTGGGATTAGCTAGATATTACCGAAGGTTTATCCAAGGTTTCTCTCAGATTGCTTCCCCATTGATGAAATTGACCTGGAAAGATTAACCTTTTATTTGGGATGACAGGTGTAAGACTGCATTTCAAAAGCTGAAAGAGAGACTAACTACTGCACCTGTGTTAATAATTTTGAATCTGAGACTACCATATGAGGTGTATACAGATGCTTCCCTAAGAGGTTTGGGTTGCGTGCTAATGTAGGGTGGAAGAGTTGTGGCATATGCATCAAGACAACTCAGGCCACATGAAGAGAATTACCCGGCTTATGATTTAGAACTAGCAGCAGTGGTTTTTACACTGAAGATTTAGCGTCATTATTTGTTTGGGCAGTGTTTAGTGTATTTAGTGATCACAAGATTTAAAGCATTTAATGGACTAGAAGGAATTGAATATGAGACAAAGAAGATGGATTGAATTGCTTAAAGACTATAACTTTGAGTTGAAATATCATCCAGGGAAAGCTAACGTGGTAGCTGATGCATTGAGCAGAAAGACGCTACATATAGCCAGTCTAATGATTTGAGAACACAATCTAACGAAGTCTTTCATTGATTCTTAATAGGATGCACCGTTGAAGGCTTTAGTTGGTGCTTATACTACTATGTTTAATAGTGATTTTTGGAAGGAATTAAGAATGATGCAGTTGGAAGATGAGTATCTTCTTAAGATTCAAGAAGAGGTTGAGTCAAATCTGGCTACGGATTTCAGCTTCAATGATGATGGATTTATAGTTTATCGAGATAGAATCCGTGTGCCTAGCGATGAAGATTTAAGAAGGGTGATTCTAAATGAAGCACACTACAGCAAGTACACTATTCACCTAGGAGCTACAAAGATGTATCAGGACATTAAGCATTATTGGTGGTGGCCAGGAATGAAAAGAGAGGTGACAGAGTTTACAGCTTGGTGTTTAACTTGCCAAAAAGTGAAAATTGAACATCAAAGGCAAACTGGGACACTACAGCCATTGGAAATACCTAAGTGGAAATGGGACAGCATTTCTATGGATTTCATCTCTGGATTTCCAAGAACTCAATCGGGACATGATGCTATTTGGGTGATTGTTGACCGATTAACTAAATCAGCTCACTTTTTAGCCATCAGGATCAATGATTCTTTAGAGAAGTTAGCTGAGACCTATATCCGAGAGGTTGTATGTTTACATAGTGCCTAAGGAAATAGTCTTTGATTGAGATTCGAGATTTACATCCAGGTTCTAGGGAGCGTTACAAAGAGCCATAGGTACTACTTTAAAGTTTAGTACCACTTATCATCCTCAAACTGATGGACAAATGGAGTGAACCATTTAAACTCTAGAAGATATGTTGCGGTCTTATGTGTTAGAGTTGCATGGTAGTTGGGATAGCTTTTTGCCATTGGCTGAATTTGCATATAATAATAGTTATCATTCCAACATTCAAATGGCTTCATATGAAGCTTTATATGGAAGAAAGTGTCAATCACCTTTGTGTTGGACCGAACTGAGTGAAAGAAGCATAGTAGGGCTAGATATTATGGATCAAACTACTCAGAAGATTGAGTTGATGCGACATAAGTTATTAACAACTCAAAGCAGGCAAAAGAGCTATACTGATCGAAGAAGGAGACCATTGGAGTTTTGGATAGGTGATCACGTGTTTCTGAAAGTTATGCCCGTAATAGGAATTAAGAGATCAATTAGAGCCAAGAAACTGACTCCTAAATTTATGGGTCCATTCGTAGTCCTAGAAAGGATTGGGTCAGTTACTTATCGAATTGCTTTACCTCCACAGTTATCTGGACTTCATAATGTGTTGCACATGTCTCAACTCAAGAAGTACAAACCAGATCCTTCTCATATAATTGAGCTTGAAGAAGTAGAATTATGAGAAAATATGACCTATAGGACAGAACGGAACGAATAGTGGATGTGAAAGATAGGTAATTAAGAAATATGACTATTTGACTAGTGAAAGTATTTTGGAAGGGTATGACTCCTGGTGATGCGACCTAGGAGATAGAAGTTAAGATGAGATAGCTATACCCTTAGTTATTCCCTTAGACAAGTGTGAGTTAATGGTTGTTTCAATTTTGGGGACAAAAATTCTTAAAAAGGAAAGGAGAACTGTAACATCCCGAATTTCTAATCCTGTATTGATAACTAATTAGGGATGAATTAGTGATTTAATGTAGGGATTAGAGTTCTGAGTAGTGAAGTGATATATTAACTCATTGAGATGTTATATGAATAGATATGTGTAGAAGAGCAGGGTCCTGAAGCAGAGCGGGTGAGCATAATGAGGATTTTCCTCACTATGCCACGCGCCGTGGCTGGTGGTAGATGCACCGTGATGCATGGAGTAGAAATCAAATTAATAGAGACGTGTCCAGCTTGAAAAACAGAAGGGAGAAACGTGAGAGGAGAGGTTTGGTGTGGAGAAGAGCCAAGGCTGTGTTAGGGCAAGCTAAATCAGGAGCAAGGACGGTGTTTCTGACTCGTTACTTATTGGGTAAGTCACGTACTGCCTTAACCTTTGAATCTACCCTATTTTCTCTTAGTCTTAATCAAGGAGAAAGTGAATTCGGGAGTTTTTAAGGAGTTGATTTCTACCCGATAGTAATAAAAATGTTCTCCAGAGTTAAACTAGTGCTTTGTAACTGGTTAAAGTCGAAACGATAAAGTTTTGAAGCTTTAGGCAAGAATTGACCTAATCTAGAGAGAGAGTAGTGAGAGAAAAATGCTAGAAAATGTTAAAGCTTGAAATGAGGGGTGATTAATGGTAATGTGCATAATCGAGTGTGAAATATGGATTTGATAGCAATTAAGTGTTTAATTGTGATAAGTGGCACTTTTGGTCATAGAGAAATTGACTCTGAATGCCAATTCTGTGTAGATTCTAGTGTGTGATGCACGAATTATGAGAGGAGCTTGAATAGGGTTAAAGTTACATGGGTAACCCTTTCTCACGAACAGAAGGGTTGAGGTAACTGTATAGTTTATTATGTTTATTAATTATTATAACTGTGTAGAAGGGAATGTTAAATGTTAAGTTATGAATTTATAAGTTTTAGCATGAACTCTGCATTGTGAAATGAATTTGAAAAGTTATTAATTTAATGAGTATATATATATATATATGTTGTGGAATGGTGTATAACTAGTGAAAGTTGTGAAAGAGCATGATCATAGGGGGTGGGAGTTCACCCAGGATTTGTGGGGTTGTGTGTGTATGGAGATTTGTGAGTGAAAAATTCATATGGTTGGGCTAGCACCATAGGACATCTGGTAAAGCATTTTACGAGCTGTTACCATAGATAATTTGGTACAGCATCTTATGGGACTGTTACCATGGGACATCTGGGTAGTCTGGCAACTCCCTAGTGCCCGTTAAGGTACGATTAGGAGTCAACGACACCTCAATCACAAGTGTGTGAAGAGGGAAACCATATTCTAAAGGTGGGTTAGATTACCTTTAGCCAGGTGTTTCTACCACCGAAGTGAGCTCAGGTCAACAAGTGGTTGATTCAGAAGAGCTTGTGGTTTCACGTCGGGGAGCTTTGAAAGATTGGTGGATAGTTGATCATGCTGTGGTGTAAAAATGTCTGAAATGTGATTTTATATACAAAAAGGATATTTAGTATCGATATGTGATATCTATATCTATATATCTGTGTATGCATGCGCACGCGCAATATACTGTTTTCAGTTACTTTGGATGTTTATTTGTGGTAATAAACATTTAATAAGCTATATTTGGTTATTGAGATTTTTATCTCACTGTGATTATTTACATTTTTCAGGTTCTGGTACTAGTAGGTCAAAGGGAAAGAATATAGGCTGAGCTGACATATCTTCCTAAATCTTTGTAGATATTGTGTGTAATGATTTGTGAATTATGAATCAAAGTATGTATAAGTTGCCATAGGATTTGTACATGTGCATTAGTTATGATTATGGTATGCTTTTGTGATTTTGAACTCCTAGCCTTGTATGTGTGTGAATGAGGAAATGACTGGAAAGGCTAGTGGATGAATGTAATTATGTGTGTATATGAAATGGGTGGAGATTAAATGGAGTGATTTGGCATATATGAGACTAGAAAAGTGAAAATGTGGTTTTGGCCCAAAATGTGACATAGGCAGATTATAGGCCAAATTTAGGTATGTGTGTTATATTGTGCATGTGTATGGTTAAATAGGTGTATTTTTGTCCATTTGGATTTGGTTAAGGCCTAAAAAGTGGCTAATGACAATTGGTTTCGAATTGAGACACTTAAGTGGCAAACTTTGAGAGAAAATGGTCAAAGTGCACTTTAGTGTCCAATTTTTTATAGAAATATCAGATTGGGATGAAAACTAGTGTCATTAGTTAGATTTTGAAATAAGCTTCGTGTGGGCACTTGAAGCATCCCAATCGGACTTTATACGTGGAAATGGTGTGCATTTGAATTTCATATCAAAAACTGCCATTTGACAGCAAATTCAAGTATGTGCACCGTGGTGCATGTACTCGCATGCTGTGGTGCACGGCACAGAGCAGGTGATTGTGGCCTCTGTGATTAATGGTCTATATATTAAACTAATCATTCTCATAATACCACATAACCACCAAAACCATGTATTAGCCACCATTAGGCCAATTTCCAAACCATATAATTTTCTATCAACCAAAAACCTTCACTTATCATTACCAACTTTCACAGTTAGCCATATAATGAAAACCAAAATTTAATTTAAATCTTATTGAATTCAAATAGCATAATTATAACCAAATAAATAGGCTCAAACCATTAAAGAGCAAAATCCAATCTCTTAGGGTTTAATTTATACCTAAAATACCCTTCTTTCATCCAATTACCCACTTAAAACAGTTAAGCACCATATATATATAACTCAAAACAACCTCCCTATGACCAAGAAAAACTAAAGCTTTCAAGAATAAAGCCTTTGGGATCAAAATTCAGAAATTTCCTCTTCCAAAAGTTAAAGAAAACCAAGAGATAAGGAAGATGATTGAAATAAGGAGCTTACCTATTATGTAATTGAGCTCGCAACGGCCACAAATCCTTCGGGATTCGAGCCCCAACTCTTTCTTTCTCTTCTCTTCTCTTCTTCCTCCTACTTTCTCGTCCGTTCTTATTCTTTCTTTGTGATAAAAACATTTATTAGCCACTTTTATTTGTCAAATTAGGACCCTTTTATTAATGATTTATCACCCTCAAGTGCACTCATTGCATTAGATTTGGAATTTTACCTAAGTTTTTAGGTTTGGTGCACTAGGGCATTTTGGTCTAAAAAATGAACTTCTGAGAAAATGTACAAGAAAAATTGAAAAATTCCATTTTATATCCAGTTGATGAGTGGTGAAATTATACTTTTAAAATTCATTTTAGTTTGGGAGTAATTAAATAAAAAAGTCAACACTTTCTTAAGTGTCTTAGTTTGACCTAGTTTTCGGTTCGCCTTTGTGTGGAAATTTTTATATAATTTTATGTAGCCTAAAACTTGGTTACATTAATTAGTTCTCCCTTCTAATTATAATTTAATTCTAGACATTAATTATATTTTATTATATCACATGCTATTTAATTGAATTATGTGATTTGTGTGACATAGGTGGCATGTGACTTGTGCATCAATTGGGCAATTGAGGTCAACACTCCTTGAGGTCAATGGCTGATCATTTGAACGTGAATTATGATTATTTTAAGGCATTAAATCAGCCTAAATGATGTGGATGACACATGAAAAATTAGGCACACATTGGAATCATTTACAAACCAATAAGAGGGTGCCACCTTGGAAGTGTGACAAGGCTCCCATTTTCTTTTTATTTTCTTTTCCTATTTTTTAATTAAGTATTCAGCTGATGGAAAAAACTTAGGAGCATATCCATTCAGCCCCAATTCAGATCCAACACTCATCTCATTCATCTTCCACATTTTCTCTCTCTTGTTCATAGTGCTCTTCATTTTCTCTCTTTTGTTCTTCATTTTCCAGCACCCTAACCTCCATTTTCAGCCACTAAACCTCCATAAAACTCACACCATTCTTCTCCTCTCTTCATTTTCGTTCTATCCCTTCCTATTTCACAAGGTTCTAAGCTCATTTTCTTCATCCCAAGTTCCATGAATTTCAATCAACAAGCTTCCAACTTAGGGTTCTTGAAGATGATGAAGATTGGCTAAGTTTCTTGGTGGAATCCTAGAGAGATGAAGATGGAGGATGAGTCTTGAGCTTCAAATTTGCTAAGTTCTTTTATTTCCTATCCTATTCTCTTTTTACTAGATGATTAGATTCCTTAATCTAGGGTTTAATCATCTTAGCTTGTAAATTCTAATTTGAATTTGATGTTGATGTAAAGAGAGAGGATTGTTTCATTTAATTTCTTCCTTGGACAGCCATGACTAAATTTTGCCACTCTTTGTTTGGCACATAATCTTGTGTTTTCAACTAGTAAATTACTTGTGTCACTAGTACAAAAATGACTTTTTACAACAGTTAAAAATGACTTTTTACAGTGGTTAAAGAGGCAATGTTGTTCCAGGGCGTGTAGAAAGTCCATCTTTCTACATCGGTTATAAACCCAGTGTAAAAGCTAAAATTTTTATATCGGTTATAAAGCCGATGTTGAAAATTATATATAAGAAAATAAAAAAAATTTACTTTAACTTTTAACATCGGTTGAACTGCCAACCGATGTTAAAACTTGACTTTTAACACCGGTTATTTCCATAACCGATGTAAAAAATATTTTATTTTATAGCGGTTAGGTAATAACTGGTGTAAAAAGTATTTAATTATTTTATACTATATTTATTTTATCGATTTTACCCATTCCTGTGCATAAAAATTGCCAAATCAAACAACTTAATTCATTTACAATTGTTTATCAAGTATTTATCAACTATACAAGACTATTTAACTATTAAAAAAACTAACAATTGTCTAAATTTTCAAAATTGCCATTCTTGTGCATAAAAATTGTCAAATCAGACAGCTCAATTCATTTACAATTGTTTATCAAGTATTTATCAAGTATACAAAACTATTTAACTATTAAAAAACTAACAATTGTCTAAATTGTGTCAACTATCAAAATTAAAACTTGTCTAAAAGTAACAAAAAACCTCATAAGTTCTCCACAAAATAGGTTGCCCAACATATGCGGATGTCTTTAATTTTAGCTTCAGGAAATGCATCCAAATTGTCAAATAGCTAAAATTTGATTCACAAAACTGGCGTATTAATCAATCTAAAATAACATAATAAAATAAAACTTTTAAAAATATATTTACCTTTTTTGTAAATTCAGTTATGCCCAATGTGATGATATTGAGCATGTGTCTCATGACATATAGACTGCACAAGTTCGTCCTCACCGATTGTCTATGACTCTATATAAGAACAAATAATAAGAAATTAGTAAGAAATCTTAATAATTGAACATATTAATAAAGTATAACATCACCTTTGGCTCAATCCATGGGGGATCTTTGAGCTCATGTCCATGCTTTTGTAAGACTACATTTTGATATATTTTCATTCCTTATGATCAAGATCACCAAGTTAGTAATAATATATTCAAAAAAATTAAATTAAATAGTTTAGTAAAAGTATTCTTACAAGTCTATCGTTTCTTCATTTCTTTTCCAAGTTTGTAATGGAGGGAGCATAAAAAGACGACAGTGTTGCTCTTTATTGAAAGAAAAAATAACTGCCAATGGTCCCTGCTAAATATGATACAAGTTAAAGTAAATCCATATTGAAAAAAAACTATTAATTATAAATTGATCCTTACGAATGCACATATGGAGCCATAAAAACGTCCTTTTGACTTCACATATTCTCTGTTAGAGGTACTCAGCCCTTAACTCTAGCGTATTACCTTTTTCTATCATGTGATGAGGGCAAAAGAATCCAAACTTATCACCTTTGCCCAACGTAATGCACAAATGATGAAGGTACCTACAACAATGCAATTATATTAGTTTACTAAACTTGATGATTAAGTTTACTTACAATGATGCAATGATATTAAAGAAAACATACTTACATCATAAATATTTCAATGTGTGGTATGGTAAGTTGATTATTCGACAGAAGTTGAACCAAATCTTCTCATTCAATTGTCACTATCATGTCTTTTTTACCCACAACCTTCGAATCCATTTCTAAACTCTTGAATTCGAATGATGAATCATATGCCATTAAGATCATTTGCTGATGCGGAGTCAACAAGGGTTGTGAAAGTTTCGGGAGATTTGGCGAGGAAAGCTTCTACATAATAAAAAGACAAGAAATAGTTAATAAAAAATATATTAAGAAGTCGCTACATAATAAAAGTTCATGAAATTTCATACTACAGCTTGAACCAATTCACAAGTCTCTTGGGCCATAGGATAAAATTGCCAACAGCTTTAACCACAGTCTTCGCCTCATTAGTAGGGAATGGAACCAAAGCATCTGGCACTTTTGGATCTGCAACCACCACTCTCACTTGATCATCTTGAATTTGCTTTTCGTGGATGGTTGACCCCAAGCTGTAGATGCTACCAAGAGCAACCAAGCATTTATCAAGATCTTCCAGAAATATCTCACATGGTTCACCAATATTGTCACCAGAAAGACCCTCTGATACACGCTCAAGAACATTACTCCCTTTTGTACTATGAAATGCAGGAGACGTATGAACTGATTTAGCAGTTGTCTCCTATCATGAGCTCATCATGCTCATTATCTCCTTTATTTGCTCTTTCATTTATTGAAGCCAAGCTACAAATGAAGCTTTAAACTCATCCTTAGTCTGCTATCTCACAGTGGATATCAATGTATCAAGCTCTTCTCTAATCACTACACCTCCTGAATTGGGACGTGCAGGTGCTCCAAAGTAGTCCTTAATGCCCATACCATATCCAACGCCCCTCACACGACCCAGATGCTCTGGTTTGCCTGTAACAACTATTAAGATATTATTTCTGCTCTCTGGAATGAAGCGTCCTTAGGCTTGTTGCTCCTTAAGAGCATCCTGTAATATAAAAATAACAATATTAATTAATAATATATACAATTGCATAGAAATTTAAAGGGACAAGGAATAATAATTTTACTTACAATCCTCTTTGCAATCTCCCGTGCTGTCTCACTTGTATAGCCTCCTTTCTTATACCGATGTCCATATCTCTATTTCTCCTCTCGAGAAACAGGTGATGGTGGAGAAAGGAGTATGGAAGGATCAGACTTAACTTCTTCTTCTCTCTCCTTCTATTTCTCTACCATCAATATATCATCAGCTCTAGCATAACCTCCACGAGATAGGGTGTAGGGTATTGATTCTGTCGAGCAATTTCTCACCCTTTAGCTCATTTTTCCTATTAATAAATTGAATTTTAGATTTTATAGTTGAAGTAAATCTAAATAAAACTTAAATCAATTAAAAATCAACAGACCAAAGCTTTTTTAGAAGTCCGAATCCTGACAAATTCTTCCCAAGTATCTTCATCAAGGAATTGGTATGTATCAAGAGGATTGTGACGAGCTAGACCCTCTAGCACCTCGACAAAGATATATCTTCTAGTAAGATCAGTCTTAAAATTTCTCCAACGTGTTCCACTGTAAGAAATCAACTTGTGTCGACAATCTTGAATAGATAGAACATCATATGTGAGCTACAATGAAGACATAAGATAATAATCAGTAATTGCCCAATAATATATAACCATAAAAAAATTTTAATTTTTAATTATTTACCTGAATACTTTTCCAAATCTGTTCCTTCACACATTCTGGCATATCAGGCCAGTCCTCAAATACAATAGGAGGCTTGGTACGCGATAGGAGGCTAAGAAAACTAACAAACTTGGCTTTATGTGGCCCTATCGGATTCCATCTTCGGTCAAATTGAATTGGTAACCTATGCCTAACACTCTTACTTAAAGTTAGATCTCTCAATCGTGTGCCACGTCTCCCCCTCCTCACAGACTGGCTCTAACTCGGCTCCTCACTAGGGGTGCCCTGACTCGGCTCCTCACTAGGAGCAACATTACCAATTGATTGGCTTGTAGTGGGCTAGCTTTGAGTGTCATCACCTTGATTCTCTATATTTCTATTAATTCAAATAAATGAAATTAATTAAAAATAATCAAAGATAAGATAATTAAGAAAAACAATCCCATAATATAAATTTAATTGAACTAAATTAACATACTTTAATTTCAAAACTAAACTCATATAGGGATATTCTCCCATATCCCTTTATGGTAATCACTTCTTATAGCATGTTCATCATCTACTTCATCTACCACATCCAAAATTGATAGCCCACTTGAGAAGTTAAGAGTTTCAAAAATATCAAAATTTGATTCATGATCATCATCACTATCAATCATCCTTTTTCCTTTAAGTGCTATTAACCAATTTTTATTTGCTGGATCCGTAACATAGAAAACTTGTTTAGCTTAGTTTGTCATAATAAATGGCTCATCTCCAAAAGTTAGTTTTTTAAGATCAACCATTGTAAATCGTAACTTATCATCACGAATACTGTTGATATCAACCCATTTACATTTAAAAACAGGAACTCTAAATTTTGCATAATCAACCTCCCAAATCTCTTCAATAACCCCAAATAAGTCCTGGATGCTAGTTTAGGTTTCTTATCTTTTGAACTAGAGAAGTGTACGGCTTCAGCCATTATCATAACTCCACTATTTTATACCGTACTCTTCTCATCCAAGGACTTTGTATAAAAGGAAAACCCATTAATATCATAGACACTCTAACATATACCATCAAAGTTAGGACCTCCAGCCAACCATTTAACTGTATCAGAAACACTATTTCCATTCAAAATTTTTTGCTTGAACTAATCTATAAAAGTCCTATTGTGCTCTTTCAACAACTTTTGTTTAGTCATTCTCATTCGATAATTTTTTGCCTTTAGAAGTTCTTTATGAGAAGATATGTAATCTTTAACTTCATCAATATTATTCAAGATATATAAATGTACTTCTTGTAATTCATCATGATTCATGCTCTTCACTGATACTCCACGTGTGCCTTGACCATATTGCCTTTTCTCATGACGAGATTTAGGAAGTCCAATTGATTCTGTACTTGACAAGTAATCAGAACAAAACTCCACAGCTTCTTCAGCAACATATTTCTTAACTATCGATGCTTCGGGTCAATATAGATTCCTAACATACCTTTCAGTATTTTCATGTATCTCTCAACTGGGTATATCCATTGCAAATAAATAGGACCACACAATTTTACCTTCCTTACTAGATGCACTATTAAGTGAATCATAATGTCAAAAAATATAGGAAGAAAGTGCATCTCAAGTTGGCACAAGATAGTACAAGCTTCTTGTTCTAACTTTTTCAGTTTACGGGGATCAATAACTTTACTGCATATAGCATTGAAAAAGAAACAAAGTCTAGTTATTATAAGTTTTAAATCTTCTTTCAATATACCTCAAATAGCCAAAGGTAATAGCTGTTGCATCAAGACATGGCAATCATGAGATTTTAAGCCTACCAATTTCAACTCTTTCACAGATACAAGCGTCATAATATTTGAAGAATAACTCGAAGGAACTTTGATTTCATGTAAACACTCATAAAAACTTATTTTCTTAGATTTGCACAATGTATGAGAGGCTGGGGGACAATAAGTTCATTTACCTTCTGGTCTTGGGTGTAAGTCTTCCCGTATTCTCATTTCTTTCAAATCCAATCTTGCATTCACACTATCCTTAGTCTTATCTGGTATGTTCAGAAGCATTCCAATAATACTATCACACACTTTTTTCTCCACGTGCATAAGATCAATACAATGCCTCACTTTAAGATTGTGCCAATATGGGAGGTCAAAAAAGATAGACCTTTTTTTCCATATGCTTTTTGCACTAATATTCTTTTTAGTCTTACTGAAGACAATATTAATGTTTTTCACACGTTCATACACTTGATCCCCAGTCAAAGCATCCAGACCATCATTGTGTTCTTGGTGACTATAAAAGCTTTCTTCAATTTACAATATGGGTGATCTCATCTAAAAAACCTCCAATGGCCAAGGTAGATTGTCTTCCTTCCATGTTGAAGTTGATGGTAGTTTGTGCTTTCTTTACAAATTGGACAAGTTTTATGACCTTCACACTATAACTAGATAAATTTCCATATACAGGAAAATCATTTATAGTACAAAAGATTATAGCACGTAACTTAAAATTCTCCTTTTGATTTGCATTAAACACTTCCACACCTACCTCCCACAACACTTTCAAATCTTCAATCAGAGGTCTTAGGTAAATATCAATATAATTTCCATGTTGTTTTGGTCTCGAAATCAACATGGATAGCATCATGTACTTCTGTTTCATGCACAACCTAGGTGATAGATTGTAAATCACCAAAAGAATAGGCCATGAACTATGTATACTACTAAGACTACGATAAGGATTCATTCCATCGGTAGAAAGTCTGAGCCTCAAGTTCCTTGGCTCATTGCCAAAGTCGGGAAACAATTGATCAATTTTCTTCCATTGAGGAGAATCTGCTGGATGTCAAAGTTTTCCATCAGATATCCTCTCATTTACATGCCACATCAAGTTCTTCACATCATTAGTATTTACAAACAAACGCTTGAACCTTAGTATAATTGGAAGATACCATAAGACCTTTGTAGGAGCCCCCTTCTCTTTGTACTGTAGTGCCTTACATTTTGGACACTTCTCCTCCCCTTCAAGCTCTTTTTTGTACAACACACAATCATTAGGACATACGTGTATTTTTTTATACTTCATACCCATTGGACATAAGATCTTCTTGGCATTATAATAATGATTTGGTAGTGTATTGCCTTTCGGAAACATTATTTGAAGTAACTCTAGCAACCCTGTGAAACTTTGGTCACTCCACCTAGCTCTTGCCTTTAAGGTAACTAGTTTTAACATCCCAGATAACGAACTAAAATCAGTGCACCTCGGGTATAGAGGCTTCTCTGCGTCAGTGCACAAGTTATCAAAAGCCTCTTCCCCAACATCATGGATCATGTCCTCTAACCAATCTTCATTCATTTCTACTTCATCATCAAGATTATCAACTTCCACATATTGAGATGTGTTACTATAATTTTCTAATCGTTCACCATGCTAAATCCATATCGTATAATTTTTGCAAATCCCATCACAAACCAAGTGCTCTCTTATTTTGGCAACACCTACTCTCCTCTCATTCAAACAATTAACATAAGGACAATAGAACCTTTCACTATTGTCAACAACATTTTTCTTAGCAAATTCCAAAAATTCTTTCACCCCATTATCATACTCGTCACTCGTTCGTCTAGCATTCATCCAACTATGATCCATGTGTCACCTTCTAAAGAATATAACTAATGTTATTATCTTTAAACTATTTCAAGAAACTAAATTCCTAATTAACTTAAGATTTGAAAAAATTTCGGCAGAGTCTCCCCTGAAAATTGGATCTCCCAAGACTTTAAAAAAAATTTACAAGAGAAAATTGACAATTTTAAACTAAATAAATGATCACATGCAACAACCTGAGGCCTTATGAAGCCACTAATAGAACTTCCAACAACAATCAATATCATTAAAAACTAAATTTAAGCAATTTAGAGGAAGGAATGAATTCAAAAAAATTTCGACAGAGTCTCCCCTAAAAATTAAACTTTCTAAAAGTTTTAGAAAATTTTACATGAAAAAATTAATAATTTTAAATCAAATAAATGATCACATACAACAACCTAAAGCCTTATAAAGCCACTAACAGTACTCCCAACAACAATTGATACTATTAAAATCTAAATTTAAGCATTATAAAATCTAAAAATTCATATTCAAGACATACCTGGGTGGTGGCAACTACAGCAATGGCTTAGCACTAAGAGAGTGAGGGGGGGAGAAGGAATGGTGGCAGGGCAGAGGCACTGAGGAGGGGGAGGGGGAGAGGTAGGGAGGAGGGAGGAGGCGTGCGAGAAGGAGGGGGAGGGGGAGAGGGAGGGGAGGGGGCGACGAGGGGGAGGAGGAGGGCAGGCGGCGAAAGGGAGGGGAGGAAATGAGAGACGAAGCAAAGCAAATGAAGAGCAGGAAAGAGACTATGCAATGAAAAAGAGGGTGATTTAAAAAATTTTCTACACCAAGTGAAGAGTCACCCAGTGTAGAAAATCCAAGTAAAAAGTTTTTTACACCGAGTGGACTCCACCCAGTGTAAAAAAAGTCAAATACTTCAACATAATTACAAAAATGCCACCGCCTTAATTTTTTATACCATTTGCCTTCCAACCGATGTAAAAAGTACCCTGTAAATTTTATATTTTGTATTAGTATTTAATATTGCATAATCTTGTGGTGTTAATGCTTGTGTTGTTGAGTAGCATGACATAATCTTATAGTTACTCACATTGTTGTTTTGACCGTGGCTGTTGAGAGGAGATTTTGAGTGAATCACTTGGCTAATTTTTACACCAATTGGTTAATTGAAATAGGGACTTTAATCTAAGACTTAGAAAAGTTAGCTAATTAGGTTAATTGGCTTAGGATAATTTTATTAAGTCGTGATAGCTTTAGTCAAGAGAAAAGGGAAGCTTAACTTAGCTTAATCATGAGAAGATAATAGTCCAAAATAAACTAATCTCTAAGGTTCCATTATTGTGAAAAGGGAAGTGCATTTCACTCACTTTATTTAGCATTTTAATCATTAGGTAATTAGTTTAGATAATTAGGTAACTAAATTCCTACAACTTTGGGTAATTTATTCCATTAGATAACTTTTAAATTAGACTTAAAACCATTCCTTAAGAGATGACCTAGGGTTGGCCCTATATTGCATTAGGGTTATCTTTAGTTTAATTTTGAGGATAAATGACTAATTTCTATCAAAATTTTGGCACTGTTGCCGGGGAATGGTTTAGGTTTAATTCTAGGGAGAATGACAATTAAGGACCTTCTAAGAACATTAATCCCAGCTACAGACCATGAAATTTTAAAATCCTAATTAAGGACCATGGTCCTTAATTATGATTAAAAAAATGTAATTTGTGAGGTGGGATTCACTAACGTGACTTAGGAATTCACTAACCCAACTTGAAAAAATTACTAACGTATATTGTGAAAACATGAAACCCCACTTGAGAATGAAATGTTTAATAAAAAGTGCTACTTGAAAATTCACTAACTAGACTTGAAAAATTTCTAACGTATATTGTGAAAAAATGAAACCCTACTTGAGAATCAATTGTTTAATAAAATATGACTTTTCCAAATTAGTATTTTTTATTAAACAATCGATTCCCAAGTGGAGTTTCATGTTTTCACAATATACATGAGAAATTTTTCCAAGTCGAGTTAGTGAATTTTCAAGTGGTGCTTTTTGTTAAACAATTAATTTCTAAGTGAGGTTTCATGTTTTCACAATATACGTTACAAATTTTTTCAAGTTGGGTTAGTGAATTTTCAAGTGGCAATAATGAATTCCACCTCACAAACTAAATTTTTTATCACAATTAAGGACCATGGTCCTTAATTGAGATTTCAAAATTTCATGGTCTGTAATTGGGATTAATATTCTTAAAAGGTCCTTAATTGTCATTCTCCCTTAATTCTAAGGTTGTTTAATGCTTAGTTTACATTTTTAGTGTTCCTGAAAAATTTTGTGAAAAATTATGAATATTTGTGTTTTTCTTAGTGTTTTTGTGTGTTTTGAGTGTTTTTATTTTGTTTTGGAAAAAAGAAAAAAAAATTAGGGCAATTTTCGTTGGTTTGGTGTAGAGCTGAAAATACTCTATTTCTAATGTCTCTGTCTGAAATGGAAAAATTAACTAGGAATGAGTATGAGGGAATTTGAACTTGAAATTTATTTCATTGAAATCTCTATATCTTAGCTTCATTTTAAAATTGGTTTGATCAATTGTGGATGTGGGAAGTGTCCTGTGGAAATTTTACAAGCTAACAAGGTCCAGGGAGCCTTTACAGAGGACTCCCAAAACCCTGTTTCAACTTTGAGTTGGCATATCTCTATCTCTGTGCATCCAAATTGATTGATTCTAGTCTCATTTTTCTTATCATTGTATTAGATTTGTTTCTTGTGTATAGGATTTTCTTCAATATTTCCATTTTCCCATTTGAAAGTTTGTTAGAATCTGTGAAAGTCTTCTGAACGAATTCCTATTTCTCCAGAACTGTGGACCAATTTGTGAAAAATTTTGGGAACGATTAGGAAGGATTTGTGGTCTGAAATTTTTATATAATTTTTCTGTATATCTCTTGTATCTCTCATAAAATTTTCATGGGAATTCCTCATGTCGATTGGCTGCTAGAAAATCCACAAGTTCACTGTCTCCAGAGAGCCTATTGTGTGAATTCCAGAATTGGTAAAGCTTCTTGATTGAGCATTTCTAACTCTCTTTCTACTTGTTTGGTGTTGTTTTTCTTTGTGTTTGATTATTTGATTATTTTTGATCCTAATAGAAAAAGGAAAAAAAATTCTCTTGATTTTTGTTTTCTTGCATTTCCACTTGTACACTTGCATAGGACATATCATTTAAGCTTCCTTGGTCTTTCCATCATTTTGAGCTGGAATTTAAATTACTTGTGGATGTAAGTTTCATTGCATTTTATGGCTTGGTTTCATGATCATGATTCATTCCATCATTCATTTGACATGCATTCTCATCCATTTTCGGCACCTAACATTGATCATATATCCCATTTTCATAATCAATTTCAATCATATAACTTTGATTGTCCACCCCCATATTATGATCATTTTCATCCAAGTCACAATTATGAATTTTTCAATCCCATGAGTTTTGAATCCAATCTAAACACTTATGTTAAGCATACACCACCCATTAACATTGAGCATCTAAAAAATTATATGCACAAAGGGGTAAATTTTATTGCGTGCATTGTGAGGTTACCTCCCACTTCTATTATGATTGTCCTATTCTAAAAGGATATTGTGAACCACATGGAGTAGCCCAAGCCCCACAAGAGAGCAATTACATGTTTCAAGTTGAAGATACACAAAAAATTGCTCATGAAGCTATTGAGAATATAAATACGCCTCAAGCTACTCAATCTCTAAAACAAAAGGAGTCAATCCAACCTTTACTTCAAGAGGTAATTTCTCCTATTCCTATTGAGGTTGATTCTTCTTCACATTTGACTTTGTCTAATGATAAACATAATGATTTAAATGATGATGACATAGATGAAGAAATTATAGTTGAATCACCTTAGATGTTTGGGCATGAATCATATTGTGAAAAAATATATCCTTAGGAGAAAACCACTTCGAGTTCACATGATAAATATCTTGATTTAAATTCAAATATTATTGAAAGTGTTGACTCTTCACTTAGCTTGAATAAAGCAAATGAGATGGAAGTTGATGGTGGGGATGATGTATCTTGTGTGGTTGAAATTCCAATTCCTTTTTGTGATATTGTTAATAGTGCACATGCACTTGTTCCTTCCAACCATGATGTGCCTGAAAAAGGTTGTTTACCTTCTTTTGTAGGTGAAGAAGATCTAGTGGTTGAACGACCTCTTGATTTTAATGAGGAACTTACTCAACTTGAAGAAGCCATAGACTTGAGTCAAAATTATGCACCTATGCCTCTTGAAATCGTGCCAATTATGGAAGAAAAGCATGAGAAATATAAGGCCAATCATGAAGTAAAAGAGGCTAATGTTTAAGGCTTACATGAAATTAAGGACAAGTCACAAGAAGAAGAGAGTTTGGATGACTTAGAGCATGAGGAAATTGAAGTTCAAAGAAATGACTTTGCAAAGCCTAAAGGTAAATCGAGTGATAATGATCTCATGATTGAAGAATTTAGTGATGAAATAGCCTTATTGTCTAGTATTGATTCATACTCTTATACTTCTATATCTCCTTGTACTTGTTTGAATGATTATATATGTCAAAATTGTTTGGAAATTGATGAGTACTTGAATGATGATGACACATCTTCTCATGAATTACTTGATGATAATAAAATGTCTACTATACTTGAGATTTATGGGCATGAGAAGGGTATTTTATCTTGTGATATAGGTACAAACACCAAAGGAGCCAATTTTAAAGAATTTCCTCTACTCGAGCTTGATGTCTATAAGGTTCCCAAGCTATTGGAGGAAAATTCTATATTTGTAGTACCTTTGTCCATTAAGATAATGGAAGAGACCAAGAGCTTAGATGATGAGAAGGTTGAATCAAAGACTAACTAAGTCAAATCTTTCATAGAGGAAGATCTTATCCATGGAACTTTTAAGGAAATCATATCATGTGATCTTGCACCAGATAAGGGAGTTATTTTTCTTTTAAATTCATTTGATAGTATTGCATTTGATTGTTTTGATTTTATTAGTTGTCTTCCATATCTTGATAAATTTCATCTATCTCTACTGAAACATCATTCCATTTGTTTTATTATTCTTGATGACCATGTTGCATTTGATGCATCCTTGCTTGCAAAAAAAATATTAATGGTTGCATTTTATATGATTTGAAGGGAGATCAATCCACACCATACATCTTGGAGCCATTACAAATTGATCCCGAGCCTCCACCCAAGGTGCTTGGAATGAAGATGACAATGAGTAGATTTATGCTACTCCTCAAGGATGAAAATTTCAACTTCAAGAGCTTGTGGAGATTTAAACTATGTTGTATCTTCTTCACCTTTGCTCTTTACTTTACTTTGCTTTATGCTATGATTTTTTGATTAGGTATAGTTCAAGTGTAGGGGAGATGAACCTAGTAGGAAAATTAGAGTTTATTTGCTTTATTTGACTTCTTTGTTTTGTATTTTAGTTTGAAAAAAAAAATTCTACACCACACTTTTATTATACATTAATTATTGATCTCACCTTATTTTATTACTAGTCTATACATACATTGAGGAAAATGCATGATTTAAGTGTGGGGGAGAGAAATAAATGTTTTGTTTTGTTTTGTGTTTTTGAAAAAATTTTGAAACATTAAAAAAAATTGCTTTGTTTTGTTTTGTTTGAGGTTACTTAATGACCTAGCTCTTGAATGGATATTTTAATACTTGAGATGTGGTAATTTTTAGGATTGAATAGGTGTGAAGTGAACATTCTTTTACCTTGAATTAATGGATTAGAGTGGCACATTACCCTTTCATGGAAGAGGCTAAACACTCATGTGTGATTAATTCCTTAGTGATGTTACCCTCTAGAATTTATTTCACTTCTTAATTGAGACCATATGTCTTGCACTTGTTTGATAGGAGATGAAAGATGGCATTCATAAAAATAGCCAAGAGCCAAATAGCCAACCTATTATTATTGATTATCCTTTGTTAGCCACTTTAAGCTTTTGGTTTGATTCTTAAAAATAAATATTCACCCTATTTTTCCCAAGGAATGCATGTTATACTTTTATATATCTTTTTAATATTCATTGCATGTCCATGATCAAGTGAGTGGATGTCTATTATTATTTTTCTATCCATTACTCTTTATCCTTTGTTGTTACACTATAACATCCATTATTTCCATTGTTTTCAAAGAGTTAGGGGCAACCAAAAGAAAAGGAAAAAAACAAAGAAAGATTTGAAAAAATATAGTCAAAAAGAAAAGAAATAAAGTTGCTAGAAAAAGAAATAAAAAGAAGAAGAAAAGAAGGAGAAAAAGAAAAGGAAGAAAAGAATAAAAAAGTTGCCTAGATCATCTATTCAATTTGTTTTATTTATTTCTTGTCATTGCTTTCCATCCTCATTATGTTAAGATGGCCACACAATTGAAATTAGTTATGCTTTGCATATTAAGGAGATATATCTTGACTTTAGTATTATCTTGATGCTAACCCTATTTTTTTCCATACATGCATTTCTCAGACATCCTTTCATTACCCATATCACAACCTAATAAAGTCAACTTGATTCTTGATTGCAAGTGTTATTTAGTAATGGAGATGTAGAAGGTTTATAAGGAATTTTGAGTGAAATTTAATACCTTATACACTTTGAGTGATGAGAGCAAACACTTAACTAGAGATGCTTACTCTTTGACATTGTTTCTTGGTAAGGGTTTGTTTGTGGTGTGCATAATTCTTTCCTAATTATTGCCACATTGCTTGATAATTTGTAGAATTTCATGAGCTAGCATTTAGTGACTTTGAACATTGTTTTCTTCTTGTTCCTTTGTCTTATAATTGCTTTTGGGACCTTTTCCACTTGATTTTGCCCAGAGTGCAAAAGATAGTGTGTGGGAGAATTGATAAACCATTTCTTACCCACTTTTATTTGTCAATTAGGACCCTTTTATTAATGATTTATCACCCTCAAGTGCACTTATGCATTAGATTTGGAATTTTGCCTAACTTTCTAGGTTTGGTGCACAGGGGTATTTTGGTCCAAAAATGAACTTTTGAGAAAATGTACAAGAAAATTGAAAAAGTCCATTTTTATGTCCATTGCTGAGTGGTGAAATTATATTTTAAAATTCATTTTAGTTTGGGAGTAAGTAAATAAAAAAGTCAACACTTTCTTAAGTGTCTTAGTTGACCTAGTTTTCGGTTCGCCTTGTGTGAAAATTTTATAAATTTTTGTGTAGCCTAAAAAATTAGTTTTTTTAATTATTTCGACCTTCTAATTATAAATTTTAATTCTGGATATTAATATATTTTATTATATCACATGCTATTTAATTGAATTATGTGATTTATGTGACATAGGTAGCATGTGACTTATGCATCAATTGGGTAATTGAGGTCAACACTCCTTGAGGTCAATGGCTGATCATTTGAACGTGAATTATGATTATTTTGAGGGATTAAATTAGCTTAAATGATGGTGGATGACACATGAAAATTGGGCACACATTGGAATCATCTACAAACCAATAGGAGGTTGCCACCTTGGAAGTGTGATAAGGCTCCCATTTCTTTTTTATTCTTTTCCTATTTTTTAATTGAGTAGTCAGCTGATGGGAAACACTTAGGAGCATGTCCATCAGCCCCAATTCAATCCAACAACTCATCTCATTCATCTTCCAATTTTCCTCTCTCTCTTGTTCATAGTGATCTTCATTTTCTTTTCTTTCTTTTGTTCTTTATTTTCCAGCATCCTAACCTCCATTTTCAGCCACTAAACCTCCAAAAAACTCACACCATTCTTCTCCCCTCTTCATTTTCATTCCATCCCTTCCTATTTCACAAGGTTCCAAGCTCATTTTCTTCATCCCAAGTTCCATGAATTCCGATCAACAAGCTTCCGATTACAATAATGTGAGACAAATATAAGTACGTGAGATTGCTCATAAAATCCCAAGGTTTAAAGAAAAGACAACACAAAAGCCTAGTTTCAACTCAACCAACTAGTCTAAGTGAGTGATGAGGTTAATTAACAAGTGTGGAATCCATGCAACTTATCAGTAAGATTGTTATAAGACAAGTTTATAGATCGTTGAGATTGGCAAAACTTCCAATCTGGTTGGAATGGCTCCACTTAACTTGTTTCCACTCAAATACAACGATTTAATTGAGTGAGATTTTGAAGAGCTCCTATTTGAGTCATAATGGTACCTATAATTTCAATCACAAATAAACTAAATTCTGACTAGAGCTAGAAATGATTAAATTTGTTAGTTATAAAACTAATATTTTATTCAAGGACCGTCAAGATCTTTATGTAATATATTTCATCATCAAAATTAAAGGGAAAAGACATAGTTAAGTCCCAAAGAAGGGAATTAATGACAATTAGGTGGTCAATAATATTTTCTAAAATGTAACAGTATAAATGTTGATTAAATAATTACAAATTCAAAAGTTCTAACTACAAATAAAACATTTAAATTCTTTATATAGGTTTTAGTTTATAATTGAGATTCTTGTGTGCTATCTAATTAATTTATAACTCTTTAGAAAATTTTTTAGGAATTAAATTGTCATTTATTTAATCTTTTAGGACTTTACTGTCATTCTCCTAATATTAAATTGAAGAGGGCATCTCACAATTTAATAATTTGAGGATAAATATAGGTACTTGAGATTGCTCATAAAACTCAAAATTGAAAGACAAGCTTCTCCAAAGCCTTGTTTCCACTCAAAGCCAACAATTCTAAGTTAGTGAGAATGAATAAAAAACCCAAACTTTGTGTTTTTATAGAAGCTAGCTTGGTTGGTCATTCTCGTTTCTTTTCCTAAATTGGTTTACGTATCTTTTTTCATTACTGTGCTATATTGACGGGTGGTCAAAGGCAAGCAAATTGTTATTATTATTTTCATACAGCTTCTTTTTTATTTATTTATTTTGCTTAAGTTCTTCTCTCATGATTGCTAAAGTCATTGGCTATGGTCAACCAGGAAACTTCATGGAATGTAGTATCACGAATTCTGTTGGGAATAAAGGATTCAATTTCTTTATATGTGGGGCTCTTAATGAAATAATAACAAAGATGATAAAACATCATATTTGTGTTTCTATAAGTGATTCGTAAATAGTATATTAGCGCTTCAGTTGATTTTTTTTCAGATAGGGGGATTGACAGTGTGTAGGTGCTTTAAAAATGAAAATTAATAACAATTATATTTTTTTTTTGAAAAAAAACTATTGAAAATTGATTGCAAATATCAATTCTAAAATGTGTTACATCTAAAACTTAAAAATGTATTATTTGTAACGGAGACTCTTGAATTTGAATTGTTTGTATTAATATTTGCAACACAAT